>NC_135968.1:30444317-30744675 GCF_053455715.1 Rhinoraja longicauda | reverse complement strand
ATATAAGTTTAACATAAAGAGCAATGCAGATCATTGACTGTAAAGCTAAATTATTTACCATAACTTGTGCACTACACATACATGTGTGACAAAGATGACTGTTCCTGGTTGTTGACCTGTTTTTCAGTCAAGGGAGTTTCACAGCCCTCCTTCCCCACCCGGTTCCATCTATACATCATCCTTTATCCATATGGTTTCCCTTCGGCTACCAGCTTCTGTCCCACCCGCTCCAGACCCACCTAGTTCCACCTGTCATCATCCCTTCCCCATATTGTTCTATCTATCATTGATTAATCGGTATCCCACTGCTCTAGGTACTGCTGTATGTCGGAAGTATTTGCCTTCACAGGTGCTGTTTGATCGACTAAGTTCTTCCAGCGTTATATTTTTGTTCTAGATCCCAGTATCTGTAGTCTCCTTTGTCTCTAGTTTCCAGCATGCTGTTCAATAATACAACCAGTCAGGAGATTTTGTTTCCGGAAATTACTGCGGCAAATCTGGAAGTTGTCAGTCGGTTAATTCTTTTTTCCAATGCCAATATTTTGGTGGGGTGGGTGGGACATTCTCAAACAGTTAATGATTTAAGCCTTGACATGAACTGTCTTAAATCTCTTTTAATATTTGAAACAGGAAAGATAATGGCCATAACTCAAACTGCTTCGGTGGAAATAAAGAACCATGAGAATTATTAAAGAGTACATTTACAAAGATGATCTTGTTTGGTTTTAATTATTTTTGGAAATATATATTTTTACAAACATGTTTAAATATAGGTTGCTGCCACAGAGATGGTTCCCTAATTGGATTTGCTCATCATGCTCATGATGTTCCCCAGACTATGTAATATGTACTTGAACAGAATGCTTTATCTGTCCGTGTCTATACACTCCCTTTGATTCTCATCACTTAAAGTGAGCAAACTGGATCAAAGGCGATTCCATTTGCTTATCATAATGTTGCCAGGCTACAGTGATATCTTCTTAACCCATCTTCCTGTTGTCAGTTGAAACTAATCTCCCAGAAGAAAAGAATTTCATCTGGAACATATAAATATTATTAACTGTAACTCTTTTAGATCTGTTTGAACAATTTGCTGTCCTATTTTGCAGGAGTGCAAGTCAAGAGCAGAAAATGGCAGCTTCTAGATGTTGGCACTGTTGGAAGACATTGAGACACAAGGAACTGCAGATGCTGGTTTACAAAACAACCCATAAAGTGCTGGAGTAACTCAGCATGTCAAGCAGCATCTCTGGAAGACATGAATCAGTGATGTTTCGGGTCGGGACCTAAAGAAGGGTCCTGACTGAAACGTTACTGTTGGCTGACTGTTGCTTGAGAAGGTGATGGTCTAATTAGGGGTCATTGAATGAAATTACCCCATGCCTAGAATTCAAGACTTCTGCTTCTGTTCCCTGTTATTAAGGCAAGGTGGGTCATTTTCAGCAGGTTCTGGTAGACAAGGTACATAGTTGCTCTCTGGAATGCCATTCCAGACAGGTTTACACACCCATTGGCAGCAGCTTGCTAGCTTTGCCAGTCATCGCAAGGCAATAGGATTGCAAATTTATCTTTGGGGCAGTGTTTGATTCAAAGTGTTTGAGACATGCTTCATCTTTTTTGCCGATGTTTGAATTTATTTCTTGAGATCCCTTTTCGTTGCTGCTGCTTTAGTGGTTAACAAATCTTAATCGTAACAATGTTAATAAGTTATAAAAGTAGATTTGCCCGAGCACAATTGTATTCAGGAACAAAAACATAATTGTTATATTGATGTAAACAGCCTATCAATTTTTACACAATGTAAGTAGTCACCCTCCCTTTATCTCCATTGTCAGGAGGATTGAGTTGGTTTTAGTCAGAGGAGGGATGGGCAGGAAGGTGGCCTTGTTGAACTACTTTGAATGGCCTCTTGCCAGTTTCTCTTGCCTTCTAAATGGATGCTGATATGATTCTGTTTCGTTTGGAGAAAACAGTCTCTCCATTTTAGTTCCTTATTATAAAAAGGAACTGCAGATGCTTTTTATACCAAAGATAGACACAAAATGCTGGAATAACTCAGCAGGTCAAGCAGCGTCTCTGGAGAAGATGGATAGGCGCCATTTCAGGTCAGGACCCTTCTTCAGACCCCAACCCAAAACAACACCTGTCCATTTTCTCCAGAGATGCTACTTGACCTGCTGAGTTACTCCAGTATTTCATGTCTATCTTTAGTTACTCGTACCTTCTTTAATTAGCCATCACCCAAAAATGGTGTTCATTTGGTCTTCCCCTTTACATGACCAATTATTACTTTCTCCTTGGAGGCCGTTAATCCAATACTCTTGCAGTATTCACTGTAAGTAGTTTAGTATATTTTCCAATGCAAAATGTCTAGGTTTCACACTCCTGCAGCTTGGGATTCTGTGAGCATAATGTGAACCAGAAATTCAATTGCATCCTGGTGCATACGATAATAAACTGATCCGAATCAAAATCTGGATCTGAATCCAGGTCATTTTACTATAACCAATGAGGTGCTTGTTCAAGATTTAATGTCAAATTAAATCAGGCGTTACATAGGCAGCAATCTTTAAAGTGAATGAGAACCAGTCGTTCAGTCTAGGACAGCGGGAGATGCATGAACACACACCACTATCTGCAAAGAGCCATCTCTCAATTCAGTGGCCATCTGCAAAGAACCATCTCCCAACGGAATGCTGTTGTGGGTACACAAGGAACTGCAGATGCTGGTTTACAAAAATAGAACACAAAGTGCTGGAGTAACTCAATGAGCCAGGCAGTATCTCTGGAGCACATGGACAGGTGATATTTCTGGTGTTGGCATTCTCAACAAAGGTGATGAAATATGCAGAGGTTTTTTGTGTTGGTTGAGGTTACTCCCATTGTAAATATGTAATTCTTTGGAGTCATTTGCCCCCAGTGTTGGTTGAAACTGTTTGAACACCTACTGTTATTGTGTAGAAAGGAACTGCAGATGCTGGTATATACCAAAAATAGACACAAAGTACTGGAGTAACTCATCGTGTCAGACAACATCTCTGGAGAAAAAGGATGCGTGATATTTCAGGTCACATCTGAAGAAGGGTCGCGACCCAAAATGTCACCCATCCTTTTTTTCCAGAGATGCTGCCTGACACGTTGAGTTACTCCAGTACTTTGCATCTACCTGCCATCATTTTTGTGCTTAACAAGAATAAACCTCAATATACTTTGTGTTCTCCAGAGATTCTGCAAGACATACTCTTCCAGAATGTGTGCTTACCTTGTTGAATAAAGACCTTTAAATTCACCAGCTCCAGTTTCTTCTATAACTTATTCAAAGTAAATGTAAATGTAAAATGTAAATGTAAAAAACCTTTATTGTCACTACACAAAGTACAGCGAAATTAAAGCAGTCCAGATGATGCAATCACACACAGCAGACAGTACAAAGGATAAACCTTTATCCATAACAAGCTAAACTTAATCTACTGAATTAAACAAACTGACCTCTAATACAATATAGACAAAACAATTACAATACGGTCAAGGCAGTGTACAGTGCAATCAAGACAGCAAGTTATTGCACAGCAATGAGAGCTAACATATTGCAAGTGCCGTTTTAAAAAAAAATAAAAGAAATAATGTAATTAAATATAAGGTGCAGTCGGTTGTAACATGTAATAAGTTTAGCAAATGTTAAGCAATATAAGTGCAGTAGGATGTAAACATGTATTAAATTGAGGCTTATGTTTTCTGACAGTGTTCCGATCAGTTCCGTTCCTTCCATTCAGTTTTATGTGAGTGTCTGGCAGTGTTCAGCTCACATATGGCGCTGGGGTAGAAGCTGTTCTTGAGTCTATTAGTCCGTGATGTAATGGACCTGAACCATCTACCAGAGGGCAGCAGTTCGAGCAGCTGATGACCAGGGTGGGAAGGATCCCTCAGGATGTTGGCTGCTCTGCTGAGGCAGCGGACGGAGTAAAGTTCCTCTAGAGAGGGCAGTGGGCAACCAATGATTTTCTTTGCAGAGTTGATGACCCTCTGAAGGGCTTTCTTGTCTGCCTCTGAGCTGCTGGTGTACCACATAGAAATACAGCACGTCAGCACACTCGATGGTGCAACGGTAGAAAGTCACTAGCAGCTGCTCTTGCAGGTTGTTCTTCCTGAGGATCCTCAGAAAGTAGAGCCGCTGCTGTGCCTTTTTGACTGCCGCTATGGTGTTTGTGGTCCAGGAGAGATCCTCAGCAATATGCATGCCCAGGAACTTGAAGGCAGGTTCAAACCCCGCTGATATGCAGTGGTGTGTAGCCCGTATTGTGTCTTCGGAAGTCTATTGTGAGTTATTTTGTCTTGGAAGGATTCAGAGCCAGATTGTTTTCCGCACACCATCCTATCAGTTTTTGGACTTCACCTCTGTAGGCTGTCTCGTCATCTCCTGAGACGAGTCCAACCACAGTCGTGTCATCCGCCAACTTGATGATGGTGTTGGTAGGATGAGTGGGGGTGCAGTCATGGGTGTAAAGGGCGTAGAGAAGGGGGCTCAACACGCATCCTTGTGGGCAGCCGGTGCTGATTGTGAGAGTGGAGGATGTGTGAGGGCCTAATCTGACCATCTGCGGCCGATTGGTCAGGGAGTCCTTAATCCAGTTACAGATAGATTGGGAGAGTCCTAAATCAGTTAGTTTAGAAACCAGTCTGTCCGTGATGACCGTGTTAAATGCTGAACTATAATCTATGAAGAGCATCCTCACGTAACTGCCCTGCCGCTCAAGATGGGTCAGTGCGGTGTGTAGGGCAGTAGTAATGGCGTCCTCTGCAGACCTGTTTGATCTGTAAGCGAATTGGTGTGGGTCGATAGTGGCTGAGAGGCTGGCTTTGATGTGCTGCTGGACCAGCTTCTCAAAGCACTTCATAATGACTGGGGTTAGTGCAACAGGACGGTAGTCGTTGAGATCACGGATGACTGGTTTCTTTGGCAGTGGGATTATTGTTGCGGATTTCAAGCAGGATGGGATGATGGCTTTGGACAGGGACAGGTTGAAGATCTTCGTGAAGACCACGAGAGTCACAACAATGCTGGTTATTAAAGGTAGCTGTGAGCTCAAGAGGAGGTTTCAAAGAAAGCTGCAGGCAACAAACTTCTTTTCAAGTAGAACTTCACTGTTCACTGCTGAGCAATGTAGGGGGACCCAAGTTTTCTTAGGCTTATGTCCTGAAATGTAAGCCAAGGCCATGTGTAATAGGCGTGGGTACTTGTTGCAGGAGTGGAGCTTGGAGTGAGCATGGGTTCCAGCAGCTATCTGCTTCTTTGATTGGAGTGCACTTCCACTAGCCCTTCTTCCTGAACTCAGTGAAATCAATAGAACAGGAAAGATGCATCATGCAAACAGATGAATGATTATGGTACATATCAAGGACATTGAATTAAAATTAGAAACCATAACAAGAACTTTGCAAGTGATGCCAAAATCTGCAGTATGGCTAATGGTGAGTTCTAAGTTTCAGGAAACTATCAATGCAGAATGATAGTTGGATGGCAGAAAAGAGGCAAATGATCTTCATTCTGGAGAAATTTGAAGAATACAATGGGGAAGCAGGATGGCAGGTACGATGCAAAGAGGTGTGGAAAAACGGAGGCATTGTGGAGAGCATGGAAACAGATCCCCAAAGCTAGGAGGCCAGGTGGATATGGCGTTTGAGAAGGTGCAAGGGAAATTGGCTATTATTGGTTCAGGTGAGGAATTTAAGAACATGTGTAATGGAAAGGAAGAGGGAGTAAATGAGGAGTCCCCTACAGAAAAGAGATGGGAAGACTTAAAATTGAGAAATAAGTAAGTGGCAGACAAATTAATCAAATACTTTGCATTTGTCTTCAGAGAACCAGGCACAATAAAATCTTGCCAGAAATATTAGAGAACCAATTGTCCAGTGAGATTGAGCAGCAGACAGTAATCAGTATCAAATAGAATAGTGTAAAGTAAAAGTAATATATAGTATAAAATAAAAGTAATATGTTCAGTATAGAGTGTAAAATAGAACTTCATACTATTGAAATGGAGAACCGAAGAATCCCAAGGACTCAATGGTCTACATCCCAGAGTTTTGAAAGAGGCGATATAGAGCTGGTGAATGCATTGGTTATCAACGTTCTAATTTCTATAGTTCATGGAATCACTCTGCAAATTGGAGGATTGCTAATGTGTCTCAACTGCTTAAGGAGAGAGAAAATAGGATACTACTGACCTGCAGCATAACATCAGTAGCAGGGAAAATGCTGGATTCTGCAATGAAGGATGTATTCTACACCTAGAAAAGAACAATAGAATTGAGCAGAGTCAGCATGGGTTAATGAAAGGATAGTTTTATTTGACTGCACTTCTGGAGTTCTGGAATTTGTGACAAATAGATTAGATATGGAGAACTAATGGATGCAATGGATATAGGTTTCAGTAAAGTTCAGGCTTTCAGTCAATTCCATACAGAGGTTTGGTTAACACAAATGGACCACACGGAATTGGATGATAATGTATTGATATAGATTGAGAATTAGCGATAAGACAAAAAGATCAATATGTAAAAGGGTGGTCCTCATGCTGGTAGGTTGTAACCAGTGAGGAACTGTACAAACTGAAGCATGGGCCCCAACTCTTCACAATCTAAATCAATAACATAAAAATAAGCACAACATAATTGACCTTGGGCAATCTTTGCTGAAATTGTGTCTTCTAACCTCCTTGGGTCAGTGTGCTTTAAGCCTGGTTGTAAAGTGAATTGACAATGTGGTTTTACGCCAAATGAAAACTAAGAAAAAGTTGATGAGACAAGTTCCAGTAGAGAGAATAAATGCACATTAACGTTTCTATATAAAATGTTTATTTGCTCTTTCAAATAACAAAATAAGTACAGTACAAAAAAAATCAAATTCAGACTAAAATGCTGCAAGCACAAAATGGCGAGGAGAAAAAATATACGATGAAAAGCTCTGTATGTCATTGTTGGACTTAATCAAGTGTTGCACTCTTTTTTAATAGAATTCCAGGGCAATGAGTCAAGCTGTCTGCCACACTAAGTTAAATTGGGTGTAGTTACTTTACCAATCACATAGTGCAGGTTCAGATAAGATGAAAGGTCATGCTTTTTTTCTCAAGCATCAATCAATCCAAATTTAGAGAAATCATTGTTCAGTCTGTCAAATGAAGTGACTCATGTTTTGCAGTTAACAATATGTCTTTTAGTTGAGAAGTTTATTATTGTTAAGCATTTACCTTGTCTGAATTATGCCTTGCTGCCAAACAAAAGCATTAGTCTTCATATCTTGTGAGGTTTATTTTGCAAGGCCGCATGATTGCATTTGTTGGAGTTTGCTCTTCACAAATCACATATCTTTTTATTTTGGTTGAATTGTTTTACTGTAGGATGTCAAAAGAGCTTTCTGGAGTTGCAATGTTGTGCGATTGACTGGGTTTTCTGAGCTTCAAACAGGGTATTATACAAGCTTGCGCCCGATAAGCTGAAAATAACACATTATTCATTGGCATGCATGCCAACTTGATATATTTAGGTATTGCTGAAAGGTTGTTCACTGAGCTTTGCACAAAAGCTGCTCTTCTTTCTTCAGTTAATGGAACACTATGCAGTGTAGTCAGCCTCTCTTTTGTCATTTCCCATTTTCCAGGAATCATTTGTTAATATGAAGTCTTTATTTAGTACTTGGCAAAATGACATTTTTCATTCATTAATTTAATTTAAATTAATAGTAAAAGTAAATTGGAAACTAGGGGTTGAAATTCATCTCAGATCACTGGCAGTAAGTGCTTTAGTTTCAGCTGCCTGTTGTAGTCCCTCCACTTGATTCCACTGACTTCAATGAACTGATCATTGAGAGGGGAGGACAAAGGGCAGTCGATAATACAATACCTTTTTGGTTCCAGCGACTAAAGACAGTTCTGACTCCTGGGTATTCATAGACTATCCCTGAATAAATCACTTCATGACAGGACCATCGCAGTGGATTCAACAAAAGATATTGATCAATCATTCAAATTTCAAATATTCCCACCAGCCGAGTGAGTGACTGGCATGTTGGTCCTCAATGAGATAGTTGGAGCCAAAGTTTGCTTTGTACATTATCAATTTTAGCACAATAGTCAGAAGTGATTTGTGACGGCTGATTATTTTATCTGGATTTTGCAGGAAATAAATATCACGGATGACCTTTTACATATGCAGCAGCTATGAAGGTTATGAATTTCCAAAACCTTTGACATCTACAGCAAAATAAATTTCATGGAAACAGGGAGCCTTACAGGAGAAAGTTGAGCAGGGTTGCATTAGCATTGAAAGGTTTGAAATGGGGTTAACATTTCAAATATGTTTGATTTAAGCAATGCCACAACTGATGTTATGTTAAGGTGATATTTACAATGATCAAAACGTTTTCTTTTATTTGTTGGCAAAAAAAAAGGTTTTTACTGCCTTACCTACCCAAACATATAGGAATGTTTGGGCCACAGGATTATATCTGGGAATTGCAAAAGTTGTGACATTCTTAAGAGCAGGATGTGTCTTTGTAAAAAGGTTTTTAGGGCTGTATGTGACACTATGCCAAGCATTTCACAGAAGATAACACAACACATTATTAATTGAGCAAAATAGACATTAACAATGTCTTGAGTTGAGGATAATCGAGGAAGTAAGTTTAGAACCAGCGCGCACAGTTCTTGTACCCTGGAAGTTAAGTTTGGAGCTTGTGGCTTCATTGCCAACAGACCATTTGATTTTCAGAGGGTGGTTGAACAGTGTTTGGAACATTTTTTTTCAGTTTAATGTGTTTAGTCAGTTGTAATCTATATTCAGCAGGTCATTCAACTGAACCTCTGAGCTGCACAATGATCTCGAAACCATGCACTAGTCCATATCATAATAACACACATTTACAAGGAGGCCTTCAGATATTCTGAATGGATTTGATAGCCTTGGCCTCAAAAACAAGGTAAATGTTCTCCATAAATCTGCAGCAAAGCTGACCTCTACAACTAGTTGAGCTATTTCCAGGATGTTGCCCATATAACATTCTGGCAAAGCTTTGCTTCAATGTGCTGGAAATACTTTCCGATTATTTCAGCAATACTTATTACTGGCAAAAGGCAATGTTTCAATGCAGATTACTTTGTATAAATCAGTGCCCTAAGGGAATGAAAGCACAGAACAGCGGTAAGGGGTGTTGATCCATTGGCAGAGAATAAAATGTAACATTTTGGATTGTAGTGAAGCTGCACTATATTAAGAAGAAATAAGACGTAGGAATTGCAGCCTGCGATATCAATAGATAACTTTTTATAACATCTGTATAACATTCCCATGTCTGCAATTTCATTTAAGCCTTATCCCATTTAATCAGCATGAAGCAGGGCATGAGTTGATCAGTTAAAATTTATTAGTATTTTATCAGACGTACTGCAGCGAAATATGGAGTGCTTCAACTGGCCTCTACCTGAATATATTATCGTATCCCTGTAGCACTGTAGCAAAGCTTTATTTGAGCTCCCTCACACTTGCTCTAAAGCTGATATTACCTATCAGCTGTTTTAATTTTCAACAGAATGAGGAGTAAGCTTGGAATAGGCATAGTTTTGGGGAGGAACAGTTCCTCTTGAGTCTGTAACAGACTCAATAACCTGACATTTAAACTGGGAAGAACCTCAATACTCCAGAGGACTGTAGATGATTAACAAGCTGGCCTTGAGGTAAATACCTTTCACCAGAGGATGTATGATGCTCTTTTCTATCTCCTGATACCTCAACAATCCAATGCCCTAAAATGTACAATGTTCTTGATTGCTCAAAGTGGGAAGCTTGTCAATCTGTCTGCTGATACATAGCATGGCTTTAGTTTGCAATACAATCATGTAATTTTACTTTAAATGTTTGCTGGTGCCATGAAGAGATTAAGTTGATGTTTATGTGGGCATGTTACCTAGAAAATCCCAGGGTAGAAGAGGATGCAATGTATCACAGCACAAATAGATATTTTACTGTCCAGAGTTTGTTCTTGTGAGTGTGGCACAGTGGCGCAGATAGTAGAGCTGCTACCTCATAGCACCAGAGACCCAGGTTCGATCCTGAACTTGGATCCTGACGGTGTGGAGTTTGCAGGTTCTCCCTGTAACTCCCTGCGTGGGTTTCTTCCAGTTGCTCCGATTTCCTCCCACTTCCCAAAGGCATGCGGGTTTGTAAGTTAACTGCCTTCAGTTTTATGTGTAGGGAGTGAGAGGGAAAGTGGGATAGCATAGAACAAATGTGAACAGGTCGATGTGGATTCAATGGGCCGAAGGTCCTGCTTCCATGTTGTATCTCTAAACTAAGCATGGTTAAGGGCTAATCTGTAATGGTGACTGTTTTATTTTTGTGTTTCAAACAGTCAGCTGCAAAATCTCCTCTATATGATTATAACCTACACACGTAAAACAATTCTTTGTAGTTTTTACCAATGAAGGTAAAAGGGAGTGAAACAACACCGTAATTTGTGCAAATAATTAGTTGTCTGCTGTTTTTTTGATCAGACTCCTGATTCTTTCATTATTAAAAGATGTGGCCTCAGTTCAGAAATATAAAACAGATGTTTATTTTCCACAATCGCAAACTAGGATGAACCTATTTCAAATATCTGTTCATACTAACCATCTGTCAGAAATGTTTAACCATATTTTTATTTGTTTGAGAGTTTACTATTTATATACATTCCAAAAGTCCATTATTTTCCATCAGCCTTCTCAGCTTTCTGAGTTAGTTGTGACATTTATCGTATGCTTATTATAAGCAAAACCCTGCAGAGACTGACAGTGTTCTCACATTTGATACCATCCATACCTTCAGTAGGTCTTTTTCCTATTACCCAGATTGGCTTCTCAAATTTAAGAAAACCCAGCAGGAAAAATACTCTCTCTGCCCCAGGGCCAAAAAAAAGGTTGTAGGATCTTAATAAAGCTTCAAGTTTAGTCCTTTTTCAGGACCACAGTCTGTGAATCTTGTCAAAATGATATACTAGATGTGTCTGTTAGGCAGGTCAAATTTCATGTGGAAAACAAAATAATGAAAACTATTTCATTCACAATATGGAGCAGTCAGGCCTGAAGCATGAATAAATGAACCATAGCGTTTATTAAGTGAAGGCAGGAAGCATGTCAGACTGAATGAAAACCATATAGAGTGAGCAAGCCGTCCTTTGCTTCTCAGTAGGCGCTGTGCCTGACTGGATATGAAATATACAAGAGGGACAAGAAAGCTGAGAAAGCTGAGAAAGCAGCACCATGTGTACCTTAATTGAGCACAATCCGCTTCCAAACACTTGGAGAAAGTTTTGAGGCCGAATGTAAAATTATGAAAATGTGTCATTTTAAATTCAGTGAGCAATTGGAGAGCGGCGGATTGCCGAAAAGGTTTACGGTCAATTGGATCTCAGTGACATCACAATACGTGCATCTGTACTCACATCATCTGACTCCTATAAATGTGTAGCACATCCAAGCAAACCCCCAGACTTTATAAGTGGCTTTGTGTGGATGTATGGCATTTTTATTTCCTTTTTTGCTCCTGCTATTATTACAGCCAGCAACATTGCCTTCTTATGTTACAATGGTAATGGAGTTCAAATTAATGGTCTTTTCTTTAAAAAATCTTGTAAAAAGGCAAACAAGGGTTATAATCGGATACCTGACACAAGCCGAGTGGTTTGCTGAAGATAAATTGCCTTTTGGCTTGTTCTGATTTACGTGGCTTTGTGTAAGACTTAATGTACAACAGTTTGGGCATTGAATTAAAATGCACAGTTCGAGTTTTGATTTATAATATAATTTAAATGTTTTTTAAGTTATGGTACTTGCCTAAATCTATTGTAAGGCACTGGAGCCCAACAGAGATAGCTTGCTACTTAACAATTTAATAGCTACATATTGAAGTGGAATTGAAGAACACAGCAAGTATTGTAGTGAAGGAATAAAGCCCCACCAAATAGGATACCCACATAATCATTGAAGAAAAATGAGCTAAAACAGTCAATAAAGACAAATAAACTCAGATTTTAAGAACCATTAGATTTTGGGACATCTGGTTATATGATCCAAGTATAATTCTCATCTGGCCATAGAATTTCAGTGCAATACCTTCCTCTCATTTGTTTTTGCAAAATAGCATTGTTGATTGTGCTGTTTCAGGTTATGCTTCTCGTAAAATGATTTACATTTCATTGTTCAACCTGCTAAAGAGCTGTTCAACTACCATCTGTCATTTATTGCTTATATATATCCCTTCCCAGAATAGGTCAAAGTTAGCATAATTACATTGTTTATTTAGACTCATTCAATAACATGTTTGATTAACTCATCCGATGTTATTGCTTTTTTCAAATTGGTTATCTTTTTCATATGTGCTCCTCAGGAAATCGTGATCTAATCACAGTCTTGAGGCGAGGGAACCATTTCATGGTCAAATTGGTCAAGCCTTTATCAAGATTTATTTGTACCCGACTGAGATGGAAGGGTGTGAGGCGTGGGTTGTTGAGCATTAAGTAAATCCACTTCCAACAGATGGTTTCTTGCACCCAGTTTCAAAGGTTCCTGTTATCAGATTCAAGCTGCACTCAGATACGCTGACTGGAGCAAATTACTATATGGCATAGTGTAAGTTACAGTCAAGCAAATTTATGTTACAGAAAGTTGTGGCAATATCAATATTTCAATGTTTGTGCACAGGGTAAACTTGTATTGATTAACCTGTGGACAGAGTAATATTTGGAGAGTGAAATACAGTCACAATATTTTCCAAGACAGGCTTAAGTCCACACATTCTTTATATGGAGTTAAACAGATGTAGACAGAATGACCAATACTAGATATGTTAGAAAGATATAATCAAAGGATTAAAACTAAATGGTCTGCTGAAGTTCTTCCTGGGAAATTTTAGGGAGAATTAGGACCAAAACATCATGCCTGTGGTTTTTATCACGGGTTCTAGGGTCTTAGATTATTGGATCAAGTGGGAGGGCGTCTAAAATAAGTGCATATCAAACATGGACCAAACATGTGACTGACTGCCCAAGAGATGGAGAAATGAATGGCATTCCACTTTAATCTACATCAACTCCATTCAGAACAGTGTTATATAATTGCTTATTTCTCTTTCTCTTTCTTTTTTCCTTTTCTCTCTACCTTTTTCTTGCTCTTCCACTCAATTCCTCTTTTTTACTCTTTTGCTTTCTTTTCTTTCATTCCCGTTTTTATTCTTTGATTTGTTCCTTCACTGTCATCTTCTTTTGCTCTTTTCCTCTTTTTTTCTTTCTCCTGTTTTTATTCACTTTTTCTTTACTCCTCTTCGTTCTTTGATTTGCTCCTTCGCTCTTTTTCACCTTCTTTTGCCAATTTCCTCTTTTCACCTTGCTCACTTGCTCACTTTTTCTCTGTTCCTTTCACTCTTCTTCTTGTTTGATCCTTCACTTTCTTTTGCTCTTTCTCTCAACCTTTCTTTCTTTCATTCTTGCTCTTTCGCCCTAAAATAGAAGTTATAATTCTGAAAATGTCCGGCATATATTTCCATATATCATATCTACTTGCACCATAAAATGAGGCAATGGTGCAATGAGTCAATGCCAGTTTTCAGAGCAATTCTATCAGTTCCATTTCCCCAACTTTTTCCTCACAACCAGTTCACCATGATTATTCATCTACCACCCAACTACAATAGGTGTCATTTACAGTAGCCAATAAACCAAGTAATCCCACACAGAAATTGGTAATTAAAAAATTATGAAGCAGCACTCTGAGTAAGTCCACTGATGCACTTTCAATATCAGACCAATCAAATTCAGCATGCTTCAGAATGCTTTTCATTAACAAACCTAACTCTTTGAAATAACCTCTTAAAGTTGGGTACAAAAATGTCTGCTATGGCTTAATGAACTGATGGATTTTGATTTCAAGTTTCAATACTAAAACTTTGAGCACCAAATGCTAAACTAGTGCTCCCGAGTAGCGTTGAAGAGTAATCTATTGGATGAGATGTAAATCTGAAGCCCCGTTTTCTCTCTCGAGTGGATACAATTAAAATGTACTCTGTAGAAAGGAAGCAAAGTTATCCCTGGCAACCTGGATGGTAATTATTGAGCGAACAATATCACAGAAACAGATTGTCTGCTCATTAACATTATAGTTTGTGGAAGCATTCTTTGCTGAAGTGTGGAATTAGTTCACTAGTGTATGCTGAATGATCTTGAGCATGCACAAAAGTGGCATTGAATATTGTACCCGATGAGTGGGAGAAACAACATTGGAGGAATGTAGACTGAGGGCAGCAGATAGACCTGTTCCTGCATTTGCAATGAGAAGGTTCAGTGAAAGCATGTGAAATAATTTGTTGGGAATGGAGGGTGGAAGTAAGGGCCAAGCATAAAATAGGAAGGGTGTATGAATGTGCAGAGAGTAAGAGTATGTTCTTTGAATTCTTGGAAAACCTGGTGAAGTCATTTAATTTCTTCCTTCCCTGTGGACAGAGGATCGTTATAATATCTCTCGCACTGAAATAATCTGGCATCTGCTGTTGTTTGAAAACTTATCTGGTATCCTGGAATCAATCTTTGAGGAGGTAACAAGTCGGATACACGAAGGAGTCAGTGGATGTTATTTACCTGGATTTTCAGAAGATCTTTGATAAGGTGCGCACAGTGGCGCAGCAGTAGATTTGCTGCCTTACAGTGCAAAAGCAAGGATGTAATGCTGAGGCTTTATAAGGCAGTGGTCAGACCAGATTTAGAATATTTTGAGCAGTTTGGGCCCTCATATCTGAGGAAAGATGTGCTGACATTGCAGAGGGTCCAGAGGAGGTTTACACGAATGATCCTGGAGATGAGTGGGTTAATATATGAGGCGTGTTTGAAGGCTCTGGCCTGTACTCACTGGAGTTTAGAAGGATGAGGGGAGATCACATTGAAACCTACTAAATAATGGAAGGCCTATATAGAGTAGATATGGAGAGCATGTTTCCAGTGATAGGAGAGTTAGGACCAGAGGGCACAGCCTCAGAATAAAAGGGCGTACCTTTAGAATGGAGATGAGGAGAAATTTCTGTAGCCAGATGGTGGTGAATCTGTGGAATTCATTGCCACAGACGGCTGTAGAGGCCGTCATTGGGTATTTTTAAAGCAGAGATTGATAGGTTATTGTTTAATAAAGGCATCAAAGGTTACAGGTAGAATGCAGAACGGGGTTGAGATGGAAAAATAGATCAGCCGTGATCGAATGGTGGAGCAGGCATGATGAGCCAAATGGCCTAATTCTGCTCCTTTGTCTTAGGAACATGAATCTGAAATAGAGAATACAAATGTTATTGTTTCTCAACTATTCCATGAGGCAAGTAGAGTCAAATCTTTATGCCTAAAAGATGGCCATAAAGGCAAAGAAGTTCTGGCTTTGGAAAGTGTGTGGCACGGATTCACTTGAATGCTTCCAAGGATTGAATAATGAGGTTATATAAATCAAGTTAATAGTTCATGAAATATAGTAGGTTATAAAGAGATTCCATTGAAGGTTTTGAAAGTTGATTTATTTAGATATCGTTTTCCATTTATGGAAAAGGGAAGATAACCTTAAAGTCAAAGGCAGGCCATTGTTGATATTAAATTTGAGCCTGTTAGGTACCTGCCACCCATGAGTATCGAAGGATATTGTGTCAACGCAAGTCAATAGAGCAAGGATACAGATAGGGCTTGAATTCCTTGTACAGTGGGACAAATGTTTACTCCCATTTTGTAAGAACATTTCCTCCTGTTACTATTATGTAATCACGTGATGTATTAATCAAAGCAATTTTCAGTTGTTCTTCGTTTGTTCCATGCTGTTCACTTGAGCAGAAGACAAAAAAAAGGTGAAGAAACAAGGTGTCAAAACTTTTGGTCTCCTGCACTGGCACCTAATAACTTGCCTTGGCAAACTATATACTATTGGTGAACCCCCACATCAAGTTTGATGATCTGCAGTCTTCCCATGGCAGGCTGTTCTAATGTACATAATGAAGGAACATTAATTATATTCTGCTTGTTGCCTCAGTGTAATGACTCAGAGTTTCATGAGGTATTTGCAAGAGAATAACACACAATGCCATAAACCTGCCAAGTAGACAGAAACGAGTGCTGAGGAAGGGATACACAGTGAATTGTAAACTGCTGTGGTTGCTGTCTGATTCGCACTGCCCCACCATAAGCTTTGTGAAAATGGTATCTTCCACTAACCTCTTAGGGGCTGCATTTGAACACCAATGTTCCAGTAAACTCAAGCAGAATATTAAAAATTAACTAGACCAAGTGGACCCATTGGCCCAAACCTCTCCCGCATTGGTGCAGCACCCTCTCCTCCCCCATGCCCCCTTCCTCCCTCCCCCCCTACCCCCCCCTCCCTCCCCCTCCCCTCCCCCTCCACCCTCCCCCTCCCCTTCCCCTCCTCCCTCCAAACGAAAGTTTTAGTATATAGATGACTATTATTGTTATTCCTACCAGTGGGACTGCCATCTCTGCATACACTAAACAACAGTTGAAGATTTAATGAACTAGATTTTTAATTTTTTACTAGCTTTCGCTCCTTTTTCTTGACTTAATCCTTCCTTTCCTTCCTCTATTTATTTCACTTTCTGTTCCTGATTTGCCTTGAACTCATCCACATACCTTCACCCACACTTTGCTTTATTTCTCAGTTCCTCAAGCTTTTCAATTCCTCACTGACCAGCTATCAGATCATAGACACAAAATGCTGGGGTAACTCAGCGAGTCAGGCAGCATCACTGGTGAAAAGGAATAGGTGACATTTTGGGTTGAGACCCTTCTTCAGACTGAGCAGCATCTGCAGTTCTTTCCTCCACATCAGCTATCAGATGACATGGCCAACAACGTTAGAATTATAGATTCATTGTCGCAGAGCCATTACAGTACAGAGAGAGGACAATGGGCCAGTCAGCAAAATGGGTAAAGTGTCCTTGAGCAGACGTTTACACAAAATATGGAAATAAGGAACTCTAGATGCTGGGTCATACCAAAGATAGACACAAAGCGCTGGAGCAACTCAGCGGGTCAGGCAGCATCTATGGACAAAAAGGACAGGTGGGGTTTCAGGTCAGGACCCTTCTTCAGACTGAAGGGACCCAACGCGAAATGTCACCTGTCCTTTTCCTCCAAAGATGCTGCCTGACCCGCTGTGTTACTCCAGCACTTAGTGTCTATCTTTATAGGAAATCATGCAATGGGCCAGGGATGGGATGTGCTGTTGCAGCACACCTTGCTTGAATAAGAAACCAACCTGTGTTGATGCAAGATTTTATAACTGATATTTATGTTGCTGCAACATGGGCAGATAATAAATCTTGGTAAGATGTGGCACCACCCCTATTTTATGTAAACTGAATACGTGCACTCGTGAGGGTTCAGACAGTCCCTTTCCAAAGCATACAATGAAGGAGATCTTATCTTGTATCTGCAATACAGAACTAACTCTATTTAGAAAAGAGCAAAGCAAAAACAAATCCACACTTGTGAATATGCTGCTCTTTATGCTGGGACACCCATCACTGAGGGATCTTACGTCACAACTCTAGCGAGCATTGACAGTTGAATCAATGATCTTTTATTAAAATTTCACCTATTGGCCTTTTAATTTAGACTTCCTGCTAGAAAACTCAGAAATCCGTATCTCCTACAAATATATCGTTATCAAAACTACTTTCCCAATTCTTTGTCAAATGGGCCATAATATTGAATGTTGTAATGAGTCAAGTAAATAATATAACGCGTTATTTCAATGGCTGGGTCTAGATTTTCTTCTTGACTTCTCCCTTCCACTTCAGCTTTCTTTGAATTCAAAATGGAGTTGGGGACTGTTGGACTGGAGAGGGATCAATGACTCCCAATAGAATTGCAGTAACCAGTCAGAGGCAAGCCACTGCCTTCAAGGAAAATGGATGGCGCTGCATCGTCAGAGGCTGTAGTCCTACCTGTGCATGCAAAGTGTGAGGAGCAAATAGCCAGTGATGGGAGAAAGTGTGGGATCAGGTGATATACCTGGTGATAAACCTTGCCACCTTGAATTTTCCACCCTCTATGTCCTCCTGCAGGAACTCAGAGAAAAATCATTTTCTTATCAGTAAATTAGGCCATCATGGATGGAAGACCAAGCAATAAAAATGGATGAACATTAAAAATACTGCAGAAATCTGAAATAAAATGCAACTCCTATCAGGTCAGGCCACACCTGTGGAGAGAAACAGAGTTAATGTTTCAAGTCCCAGACACAAAACATTAGCTCTGTTTCTCTTTCTATAGATGCTACTCAGTGAAGCTGGATGACACAATTCTTGCTATTGATACAATTCTGAAGGTCTCAACCCGAAACGTCACCTATCCATGTTCTCCAGGGATGCTTCCTGGTCCGCTGAGTTGCTCCTGCACTTTGTGACCATTTCTTCAATACCTTGCGTATGGACCGATATGTAAAATCTCTAAACATGGCAGGGCTCTCAGCAGTTCTGTAGAACAGAGGGATCCAGGAATGCACATACATTGTTCCATGAAAGTGGCGTCACAAGATAGATAGGGTGGTCAAGAAGGCTTTGAGCACATTGTTCTTCATCAGTCAGGGTATTGAGTATAGAAGTTGAGATGTTATGTTACAGTTATACAAGAGATTGGTGAGTCACATTTGGAGTATTGTGTTCAGTTTTGGTCACCCTCCTAGAGGAAAGATGTTGTTAAGCTGGAAAAAGTGCAGAGAAGCTTTACGAGGATGTTGCCATGACTTGAGGGCCAGAATTAAAAGAAGAGGTTGGGTTGACTAGGACTTTATTCCTTGGAGCGCAGGAGGATGAGAGGAGATCTTACAGAGGTGTATAAGATCATGAGGGTAATAGATAATGTAAATGTACAGGCTTTTACCCAGAGTAGGGGAATCAACTACAGAGGACATAGGTTTAAGGTGAAAGGGGAAAAATGTAATGGGAATCTGAGGAGCAATGTTTTCCACACAGAGGGTTGTGGGTATGTACAATGAGCTGGCAGAGGAGGTAGATGCGGTAGCACCCGAAGAAAACATGCAGTCACAGAGAGAACGTACAAACTCCGTACAGACAGCACCTGTAGTCAGGATCGAACCCAGGACTCTGGCGCTGTAAGGCAGCAACTCTACCGCTGCGCCACCATGCCACCAAAATGTTTATAAATACTTATTTTATAGAGGCAATGTTGCTTTAACTAGTATCATGGTTTTAATTCCCATCCATTAGGGTTCACTATTTTGGTTCTGCATGCAGAACCTACATGCTCTCTCTTATTGCTGTTGTCGCGATTGATAAGAGAGAAGTTGCAAGTACAGCAAAGCAAAGATGACAGGGTAGATGCTGCTAAATTTTACCTAAATACAAATCCAACTGTTCTGATCCATTTCATGGCTTTTTTAAAACATGTCATAAGTCATGGCTCGTTGTTTGTTTCATTTTATTAATTTTCACTTTTTAGGCTATGGTAAATTAATAAAATAAATATAATAAATGAATATAATAAAGGAAATAGATTTCAAATAATACAGAACTTTTGGAGACACAATGATCTCCAAAGATGTTCCTGACCCGCTGAGATACTCTGGGACGTTGTGTTCTAATATAGACTGAGCACTGAACAGGAACAACGTCAGTCGTGCCTGTCAGGGAAAGGGTCAAGTGCAATTCTTCAAAACCTCATGTGAAGACCACAAAAACTTGAATGAATTTTGGCCAAATGAGCTCTTTCCAAATAAGGCTTTCCAACATTGACCACATGATAGCTATCGTGGCTGGGTATCTCTGAACCCTGCCACCGCTCTTCCTTGCATGGCTACATAGAAACCCAGTCATGATTACTGGTGCCAGTCTATGGGGTGATCGCTGGCTGGCGTAGACTTGGTGAGTCGAACGGCCTGTTTCTGCATTGTATCTTTAAAGTCTAAATTTGCTGAGTGCAGATTAACCAAGAGCATTTATCAGCAGCCCATAAAATGTTAATTTATTACCAAAAGTTGTTTTTTTGGCTTTATTACTTTCACTATCATCCTTATTATTTTCATTGGGGTGCCAGATATCATCCCTTGTCAGGTACATCAGTAACACATTGCCACAGATGGTCAAAATCTCCAGATATTGCAGCATTATTACCTGAACTTTATGGAGAGAGGCCTGCAAATCATACTTTCTAATCCTTTAAGCACATTGCTAACCTTTTTAACTTTCAAATGTACACATGACTTCTATCAAGTGCATTTTTACAACTAGAGTTCTGTTTTTTTTCAATGAAGAATGATGCAGCTAGCAAAATGAACTAAATTGTCGACTGCCACCTTATTTTCAATCCCATTTCACTGATAATTTTTTTTTATTAAAGGCTGTTTTTTGTTCTTCATTTCCCCTATATTTGGCAGGCCTGCCTGTTTCCTTTCAAACGTCATCATCAAAGCTGGAGAGAACTTTATCTCACAAAGCATATTGATGTGGTTTCTTGAAAAATGCCTTTTTCCAAGTGATCTGAAGAAATTTTTAACAGACATGTAAATAAAGGGAGGTGGATGATCACCACATTACTCCTTGCAATCTGTTTTAATTAAACTTTATAGGATGTCTGAGATTGTAGAGAAGGTACAAGTGCAGAAGTATATGCTCCAGATACAATTTTTGATAGTTGTCAAACGCGTTCAATGCAGCGATAAGGTTTTAAAGTGACTGCAACAAATGAGAAAATTCTCCCAGATAAGTTTTAAAAAGTGTATTGTTTAGTTCTATGAAAGCACGTCACTTTTCCTACTTTGGCGTTATTTCATTTTCTTTCCTCTGGTAATATCCCAATTGAAAGTTATAATATAATATATAACATATAATATATAACAACTACAGCATGGAAACAGGCCTGTCCGGCCCTACCAGTCCACGCCGACCATTCTCCCTGACCTAGTCTCATCTACCTGCACTCAGACCATAACCCTCTAATCCCCTCCTATCCATATACCTATCCAATTTACTCTTAAATAATAAAATCAAGCCAGCCTCCACCACTTCCACCGGAAGCCCATTCCATACAGCCACCACCCTCTGAGTAAAGAAGTTCCCCCTCATGTTACCCCTAAACCTTTGTCCCTCAATTCTGAAGCTATGTCCCCTTGTTGGAATCTTCCCCACTCTCAAAGGGAAAAGCCTAATCATCTGTTTATGAATCAAAACTCAAACTGTTCTGATGTGAAGTCATTAATCTGAAATGTTTTCCGCTTTTACAGTCTCCACATAAGCTGCCAGACCTGAAGAGTATTTCCAACATTTTCTGTTTCCGATTGAGATTTCCAGTTTCTGCATCATTTGCCTGTCAGTCTTGAGTTCATAATCTCTTGTAGATGATTTTCATGATGGATTTGTGTTTGTCTGCTTTTCTTTTAAGACGGTTGATATGATAGAAAGATCATGAATTGGACATGCTAACCCCTTGAACCTGTTCACTCATTCATCAAGATTATGACTGATCCTGTAAATTAAATCCATTGTACTACCCAATCCCATGTATTCCAATGCTCTTTCGGTCCAAATTCTATCAATGTACTTCAATCATAGCACTCAAGGGCAGAGATATTCAAATTTTGCAGCCTGTTGCATAAAGAAAGAATTTCTGCATCTCAACGCTAAATATTTAATCCCTTATTATGAGTCCTGCAGTGAATTAACAGGTGGATTCGAAAACTATTAAATGACAGTAACGGTTACATCACAACTTGGAATGGCACCTGCAGAGTTGCAAAATAAATTGCAGAGAGTTGTGGATGTAGCCCAGATCATGCAACATACCAGCCCCCCACCCCCACCGTTGACTTCATCTGCACCATGATACCTCAGGAAAGCAGACAACATAATCAATGTCCTCTTCTCCTCTCTCCAGTCAGGCAGAAAATACAAAAGCTTTAAAGCGTATACCACCAGGCTCAGGAACAGATTTTTCCCTACTGTTACCAAACTATTGAACAGATCTCCCATAAGCTCAGGGGTTAGCCTGATCACCCAAACTACATTATTGCCACCCCTGCACTTTTTGTTTTAACCTATACTTTCTCTGGAGCTGTAACATAATAGTACTGTAGCACTCTAGTCTGCACTCTAGTTATTTTTCCCTTTACAGTGGCTGTTGACTTGTATATAGCTTGATTGTACTGATGTACGATCTGTTTTGACAGGTTAGCACGCAAACCAAAATTTTCCACTGTATCTCGTACACATGACAATAATAAACCTATACCGATCCAATTTGTGTTATGGAAATACATGTTATAGCAGAACCACCTGCATTGACTGTGCCTAATCATATTATGATTCTTCAAGTGCACTAATACTGCATCCACAATGTAAAATTCCAGTATTTTGCGGACAACACATCAGGCTAACCAGTATAGGTATTGACTCCCTTTTGGTTAAAAATACTGTTATTACATGTACCACCTTTAGTTTATTAGGACTGCTCCAGATTCAAGGGTATTTTGAAAGTCAACATTAGCACATCAGAAATAAAGCATCGAATTCCATTCTCGCTGCATGAACTGCGGTATTAATTTAGAATTAGTCGGCCAATGCTTCATTAAGTGGACGATAAACACAAAGTTCTGGAGTAACTCAATGGGTCAGGCAATGTCCCTGGAGAAAAAAGATGGGTGACGTTTCGGGTCTGGAACCTTCTTCAGATGCTGAGGAAGGGTCCCAACCCAAAATGTTACCCATCCTTTTTCTCCAAAGACGCTGTCTGACCCACTGAGTTACTCCAGAACTTTGTGTCAATCTTCAGTATATACCAGCATCTGCAGTTCCTTTCTACACACTTCATTAAATGGGGTTGATGCGCACATGCTTGCATTTATACAAGATTGAACCGGTGGAGCCTCAAGAAAGCCAAAAGCTCCAAGCATCGCACCAAAACGAGCGCAACGAAAATGGCTCCTAAAAAGAAGTGAATGGGTTCATTCAAATGAGTAGCAACACGGACTTTTAGCCATTTCTGTACATAGTTGTTTTAATTTTTTAAATAGTAAAGTTAATGTTACAGATAGTGAGAGATAGTATATGGTTCACAAATAAAATAACATGGTAATCATTCAAGAAGCTCCATTTGTTGGTGAAAATGGCTGCCTTGGTGCAAAAGGAAATAATGTAATTTGCCTTAAACTATGTGGAATGCACAGGGACTAGAGGGACATTGACAGGCTGAGTGAATGTGAACATGGCAGATGTATAAATGAGATAATTTTCTAAAGTGCACAGAAAGACGACTAGTTATTAAATGGGGAGACCTTGGATTATGTTTTTGTTGGAAGAAATTTAGGTGAACCTCTACACGTCACTAAAGATAACATGGAATCAAAGGAACGGAGGGCCATGAGTAGTGATGTGTTGGACTATATCTGAATTACAAATGAGGAGGAGCTTGCAGTCTTAAAGAATATTAAGGTGGATAAATCCCCAGGCCTGACTTGGTGTATCCTTGGATATTGTGGAAAGCTAGGAAAGAAATTGCTCGGGCCCTTTATCATTAGTTACAGGGGAGTTTAAGTTTGAGTTTGAGTTTAGTTTATTATCACGTGTACTGAGGTACAGTGAAAACCATTGGTCTTCTGGAGGTAGACCAATGGAGAACTATAGGGTGGTGAGTCTGACATTAGTGGTGGGTACGTTACTAATGGTTAAACTGAAGGATAGGATCTACCGGCATTTGGATAAGCAAGGACTGATCGGGAATAGTCAGCACAGCTTTGTGCCTGAGAAATCATGCCACACAAATTTATGTTTTGAAGAGATCACCCAGAGAATTGGTGAGGGCAGGGTGCTGGGTATTGTCAAAATGGCCATTTAAGATAGAAACAAATAGCAAATTCTTAACTCAGAGTGTGGTGAACCTCTGGAGTTCTCTACCCTGGAGAGGTGAGGAACTTCATTCAAAACAGAAATTGATAGTTTTCTGGCTGTTAAGTGAATTGAGGGATAATGCTTGAGAATGGCTCTCGGGTGATAGATCAGCCATGGTGTTGAGCGATTCAGCGTGGAAACATGCCCTACAGCCCACCAAGTTCACGCCGACCAACAACCACCCATACACTAGAACTATCCTATTTCCCACAGACAATTTACAGAAACCCAATTAACCTGCAGACCTGCACTTCTTTGGAATGTGGGAGGAAACCGGTGCTTGCGGAGAAAACCTACGTGGTCACAGGGAGAACATACAAACTCCATACAGCTAGCGCTGGTAGTCAGGATTGAACCCAGGTCTTTGGCGCTGTAAGGCAGCAACTCGACCGCTGCGCCACTGTGCCACCGATGAGTAGTAGAGTAGGCTTGAAGGTCTAAATGGCTCTATGTTTCATCATATGTGAATCTATCGCTGCTCTTGAGGACACTCAAATATACCAGTACCATTACTTATTAAATAAAAAGTAAAATTGCAATCCACAATTCAATTGAAGTACTTCCAGATACACAGTGTAGAGTTTTATTCTTGGTCTTAAAACATAGGCGATAGTAACATTGCCTATTGTACATCACTACTGAAAATCGCTTGCCCTGACTTCTGTGGAGTTCAGGTCGGGAAGCAGTTAATCCTGCATGAGCTGCTCTATCATCTATTCAGAAAGTGTAGCTGAGGATACATTTCTCTCAACTTTAGTTTAATGTAGGGATCATAAAGCATATCCAGATTGTCTCTCTGCCTTCCGTTTTCTTTATTATATGGAACTCCAACTCAATTTTCCCTCAATTTAATTCTTGCACCTTTCAATAAAAAGCTTTCTGAAAAACTGTGTATCGTGAGGAGCTTGTGCATTCAAAAACATGAAAATATCATTTGCAATGAATCACAGAAATATGAATCACTTTTAGCAATACAGCTAAATGGGTTGGAGCAAATTGCAATATCTGTGTGGAAGCCTTGAAATCTTCTTACCTTTTTACACAGTAATGTATTTTTCTTTCTGCTGCTCGAAAATACAATATTTACATTGGCCAGTGTTCTTTTTTTAACTTTTGCTTTAATATCTTGGTCATGATGGGAAAATTGTGAAATGATTTGTGGCCCATAGTGAAGGTCTATATTAGGTGGAAGTAAGCCATTGAGGCCGGGTGCCCGTTATTCTCTTATAAACGACCTGCTATTTTTCAGCATTGAACCTTTGACAACTCATTAAAGCTTCAAGCAATGTATAGATAGGATTATGGCAAAATAATTTGGGCTGAATATCTAAAGGCCATTGCGAGAACTCAGATAAGTGCTGCATCCTTGCCCAATCAGCTATATAAGTTTCCCAAACTCGAACCTGACCTATATTAACGATCTAGACGAGGGAATTAAATGTGACATCTCCAAGTTTGCGGGTGACACAAAGCTGGGTGGCAGTGTGAGCTGCGATGAGGATGCTATGAGGCTGCAGGGTGACTTGGATAGGTCGGGTGAGTGGGCAGATACATGGCAGATGCAGTATAATGTGGATAAATGTGAGGTTATCCACTTTGGTGGCAAGAACAGGAAGGCAGATTATTATTTGAATGGTGTCAGATTAGGAAAAGGGGAAGTGCAACGAGACCACGGTGTGCTTGCACATCAGTCACTGAAAGTAAGAATGCAGGTACAGCAGGCAGTGAAGAACGCTAATGACATGCTAGCCTTCATTGCGAGAGGATTTGAGTTTAGGAGCAAGGAAGTCCTACAGTAGTTGTACAGGGCCCTGATGAGACCGCACCTGGAGTATTATGTGCAGTTTTGGTCTCCTAATTTGAGGAAGGACATTATTGCTATTGAGGTAGTGCAGTGTAGGTTCACCAGGTTAATTCCCAGGATGGCGGGACTGACATATGATGAAAGAATGGGTTGATTGGGCTTGTATTCACTGGAATTTAGAAGGATGAGAGGGGATCTTATAGAAACATATAAAATTCTTAAAGGGTTGGACAGGCTAGATGTAGGAAAAATGTTCCCGATGTTGGGGGAGTCCAGAACCAGTGGTCACAGTTTAAGAGTAAGGGGGAGGCCATTTAAGATTAAGATGAAGAAAAGCTTTTTCACCCAGAGAGTTGTGAATCTGTGGAATTCTCTGCCACAGAAGGCAGTGGAGGCCAATTCACTGGATGTTTTCAAGAGAGAGTTAGATTTAGCTCTCAAGAGATTCCAGGGCTAAAAGACTCAAGGGATATGGGGAAATAGCAGGAACAGGATACTGATTTTAGATGATCAGACATTATCATATTGAATGGCGGTGCTGGCTCAAAGGGCTGAATGACATATCCCTGCACCTATTTTTCTATGTTTCTGACGTATTACTACATCACATGATATATTTGTATTGATACATCTGCACTGAGATACAGTGAAAAGCTTTGTTTGCTCTGCTATCATATCATGAGTACAATCAAACAATACAGCCATATACATGTGCAATAACTAGTGCAAAGGGAAATATAACCAAGTGCAGAATATGGTCTTGTAGCAGTATAGTATTACAATAACAGAGAAAAATGCAAGATCCGCAATGCAGTAGGTTGACAGATTGGTACTACACCCTACCTTTGGAGGCCAGTTCAGTGGAGTGATAACATACGAGTAAACTGTCATTCAGCCCACCTCAATGTTGCTCTATCTAATTGTTTCTTCTTCTCCAAGAAGCCCTTCTTGCTTAAGTCCGTACTCCACCACCTCCAGTTTAAATTGCATTTGGAATATTTTGAAGATCCAAAAACCAAAAAAATGATTTGGGGGAGTTTGTCTCCAATAGTCTATCAGGATGTAGATTCCAAGTGGCAATGACTCTCTATCCAAGAGAAGGCCAAAGTTAGAGAAGGGCGTCACAGTTTCACAGCAGTAGAGTTGCTGCCTCACAGCGCCAGAGACCCGGGTTTGATCCTGACTATGGGTGCTCTCTGAACGGAGTTTGTATATCTTCCCTATGACCGCGTGGGTTTTCCCCGGGGTGCTCCAGTTTCCTCCCGTACAGGTTTGTAGGTTAATTGGTTCTGCTAAAAAATTGTAAATCCCTAGTGTGCTAGTATAAAAAGGATCGCTGGTCGGCATGGACTCGGTGGGCTGAAGGGCCTGTTTCCACGCTCTGTCTCTAAATTAAATTAAACTAAACTAAACTATCAGTCACAAAGTTAACTTTTACTGGTTAGAATCAGAGATCTCTGTGTTTTAGTTTTACATTGAAGTCTGGATTGCCAAATTTCTCACCATTCATTCTCTGAATAAAATCATCAGAGATAATTCCATAAAGCCCAAGCGGCAGATTTAACTTTGCATTTTACCTTCAAAATTGGTCATCTTCCAAGTCCCTCCTCTATCCCCCTCCAACACTCAGCTCCCATCAAGACTTCATCTTTGCAAACCTGGGGATTAAAGGAAGCAAAGGGTTGTGTAAGAGGATTTAGAGTAAAGCCGAAGGGAAAATGGCCTTGATGTGGCCCTTTGAAACAAGGAATATTTGTTAACAAACACTTCCTGTGTATGGTCCTTATTGCTGATTCAGTGGCATGTGAATAACTTAAAGGCAACAGTGAATAAATCAAATTTGCTATGTTCATTTTAGACACACTGTTACCATGGGAGCAACATGTTTAGATAAAGATTTGTTTCTATAAACAGATGTGAGTCCAAATTTAATAAATCCATTTTAAAAACATGATTCATTATTTGTCACTGTGAACTTTTTTAATGAACCACTCGTTACTCACATGCCATGAATAAAGGAATTTGCTAGATTTATAACTGGGGCCAAAACTCTAATACTGTAGCATTAACAGTTTACCACAGCTGAGTACAAATAAAGGGAGAACAGATCCAGGCCTCATTTTGATCCATTCATATAATTCCAATCCACTAAATCATTTTGCTTTCATTTACATTGCATCTAAATATTTTCGGCTGAAGTCTGAATCCCAAGATTGACTGAGGGAGGAACACTACAAACCGATAATGAACGGAAGATGACACAGCTGCTGGGGCAGCATGGTGGCGCAGTGCTAGACCTGCTGCCTTACAGCGGCAGACACCTGGGTGCATCCTGACTACGGGTGCGGTCTGTACAGTTTGTACGTTCTCCCTGTGACCACATTGGTTTTCTCCCGGCTCTCCAGTTTCTTCCCACACTCCAAAGCCATACAGGTTTGTAGGTTAATTGGCTTCAGTAAAATTGTAAATAGTCCTTAGTGTGGAGGATAGTGCTAGCTTATAGGGTGATTGCTGGTCAGCGCAGATTTGCTGGGCCGAAGAGCCTATTTCTGCTCCGTATATTTAAAGACCACTAAGAAGTTTAACTAAGTCAGACATGAGTGAGTGAACAAACAGGCATTTGATTACACAGATGTCTGAATTCACTCTTTATTACTTAATACTGAGTTTGGTGCAGCAAGGGATCCTAGCAGCCTGTACTGTTCTGAATTGATTAGAATGAATGTTGCTGAATACTGCCAGTTTTTTGGGGGGATTTGCAATCATTCGGTTGCAGCAATTTGTGAACTGAAGCATTCATGAATGCTTTGCATTTGTAAGGGATGTGTTAATGGTAAAGAAGGTACTGACTAAACCACTTTTGTTGGTCCAGTCGACCAATGGAATGGTAAACCTAACTCCCTTGGAAAACTTAAATAGGTCAGTAATGGTAAAAGATGACTATTAAATTTTCATTTGGAGTAACCGCTACAGTTTAATAGATGCTAGGACATTTTTGTAACTTGAGTAATATGCTTCACTACTGATGACTGAATAATCTGTTTCTAATAAAACTATACATTTATCGGAAATGCTCAGTGTGGTTATTCACATGGCAGCAAGCTTTTGCTTTATATGTAGAAACAAATAGAGAATGTATCTCCCTGTCTTTTTCAATGCTTTAGTCCTGTAGAAAGAAGATGGGACAATGGTTTCAGCAGGAACATTCACAAAAAGCCTTTTCAATGATCTTTCGTCATTAAATTACTTACTGAGGAGATGCTCATAAGAAGATTGTTTCTCCTGAACTTCCTTGCACTTTAGTGATGCCATCTATCTCTCTGCATGGCAGTCTGCATCAAGCCAGTGCAAAAGAAGGCTGTCCACGAACAAGCTGACAAATGCTCTGGCAGGGGTTGCCAACTCCTTGAGCAACTTCCTCCCTTTGGTTGATGTTGTAGCATTTTCGATGGGTTGAGGAAATACAGAAATAAAGCTTATAAAAAGGCAATGAGAATGGCTCAGCTGTTTACATTTCACAATGATTTACAACAATTGCAGACACAGTCTCCATTGAGATAAACTCAGATGATATTCTTTAACAGATCCAAAGGTTTATTGCACAACATAATTTGTCTCCTAGAGCAAAACACAAAGTGCTGGAGGAACTCGGCGGGACTGGAAATAGTGGATGGAATAGATACGTGACATTTTGATTTGGGACACTTCTTCAGACTTGACAGTCTACTCCAGAACTTTGAGTTTTGTTCAGAATTCCAGCATCTGCAGATCATCATGTTTCCAAATTGGTATCTCTTCTGTCTTCATGTTTGAAAATGTTCACCATTCAATGTTCATGCAAGCTTTGTCTCCAGAGACCACCCTTCGACTGTAATTTGTTGAATTTAAAGTGGGAACAGGCAGCATATCAAGATAAGGAGTCTTCAGCACATTGCCATAAAGGCTGCACATTGAGTGAGTGGAAGGCCTACCTCTTGGTGTAGTCAATGGGAAATGTTTTGTGATCTGCCCCTTAATAACCATCCATTGGTTTGTAATCTGAATACCTTGGGGCCTCTTCAAGCTGGATGCTTTCTTTTTGTCATGATAAAGGTGACATCCTCATCTGTCTTTAAAAGATCTGTTGAGTACATGACCCTTTGCTGCCTGAGATAATCCTTTGCCATAAAAGTTTGAGATCCTCACCAAGGTGCTGAGTACAGCTGATCGTAGCTTCAGGTGGTCGTGGAGCATATACCCGTACGATCCTCATTGGTAAAAAACAATCTCCCTATGAACAACTCCTGCACAAGGGTTTTCTTTAATACATTCATGGAATATGGGTGTCTTTGAAAGAGGTCAGCATTTATACTGCTCCACTTTATACTTCACAATACCTTGGAATAGGTACAGGTGGGTCATTTCTTTGAATCACAGCAGTCCTAAGTGATGGAGATACTCCCACATTGTGTGAGGTGGGCAGTTCCAGGTGGGTAGTTCCAAGTCTGGCCAGTGAATGCCCTAAGGTACTTGTACTTTTAGATGCAGATCATGAGTTGCCCGTAGAGAAGCCTTGTAGAGATGCTACTGTGTATTTTGTACAGAGAGCAGCCACTGTGCAATGATGGTGCAGGGAGTGAGTCATTAAATTGGTGGATGAAGCTGATGGACGGTGTACCCTTAGCTTAGGTTTGTGTTTCACTCAGGCAACTGATAGCACCCAATAGCAATCCTGACATTAAACTTGTAGATGGTACAAAGGTTCTACGATGTCAGGGGTTGCTTAATACAGAATGTCCAGCCTGTGAGCTCATTGTTGGATGTGGTAATTCTGTAGATGGTCATTGGAGTTTCTGGTCAACACCAATTCACAGGATGTAAATGGTGGGGACTCAGCAATAACAATGCTTTTGAGAATCACAGAGAGGAGGCTAATTGTGCTCAGGTTTGAGATGGTTATTCTTGGTACTTCAGTGGCGCAAATGTTGCCTGCTATTGTGGCATGGTGGCGCAGCGGTAAAGTTGTTGCTTTACAGCGCCAGAGATTCAGGTTTGACCCTGACTACGGGTGCCGTCTGTATGGAGTTTTTACGGTTTCCTTGTGACCACGTGGGGTTTCTCCGGGTGCAGGTTTGTAGATTAATTGGCTTCAGTAAATTGGCCCGAGTGTGTGGAATAGAACTAGTGTACAGGTGATCGTTGGTCGGCGTTGACTCGGTGGGTCAGCTATATTCTACGCTATATCCCAAAATAAACTAAACTGAACTAAACTAAATTTGTCTTCCAAAGCTTTAATATTAAGTTTCTTACTGGGTATTAACAGCTACTGTTCCATTACCTGAGGAATTGAAAATGAAACTGCTCATAACATATTCATCGACAAACATTCCCTCTTTTGTCCTACTGGTGGAAGGTGCTGATGAAGTACATGAATATGGTTGGGCCTAGACCATCATCATATCATCATATATATACAGCCGGAAACAGGCCTTTTCGGCCCTCCAAGTCCGTGCTGCCCAGCGATCTCCGTACATTAATACTATCCTACACCCGCTAGGGACAATTTTTACATTTACCCAGCCAATTAACCTACATACCTGTACGTCTTTTGGAGTGTGGGAGGAAACCGAAGATCTCGGAGAAAACCCACGCAGGTCACGGGGAGAACGTACAAACTCCTTACAGTGCAGCACCCGTAGTCAGGATCGAACCAGAGTCTCCGGCGCTGCATTCGCTGTAAAGCAGCAACTCTACCGCTGTGCTACCGTGCCGCCCTGAGTGATGGACTGAGTGATGGTCTAGTTGCTGGAAACTTTAACTCCCCTTCCCATTCCCACACTGATCTTTCTGTCCTGGGCCTCCTCCATTGTCAGAGTGAGGCCAGCACAAATTGGAGGAACAGCACCTCATATTTCGCTTGGGCAGTTTACACCCCAGCGGTATGAACGTTGACCTCTCTAGCTTCAAGTATACCTTGCTTTCCCTCTTTCTCCATCCCTCCCCCTTCCCAGTTCTCCGACTCGTCTGACTACATTTTATCTCTGTTTGTTTTGTTGTTTCCTTCTCCCACTAACAATGATCTATTCTACATGTTCCTTAATCTGCATTTCCGTTGCCCTGTTTTCACACCTTCACACTTCCTTATCTATCTATCTCCCTCCCCCCTGGCATCACATCTGAAGAAGGGTCTCGACCCGAAACGTCACCCATTCCTTCTCTCCAGAGATGCTGCCTGACCGCTGAGTTACTCCAGCATTTTGTGTCTATCTCTGGACTGAGAGCTGCCCGAGTTCTCACAAAACATGCACTGCCTTTACATTCCACTTAGGAGTTATTAGAAGAACGTGTTGGCTTCTGCTACAAAGCGATTCTCCTTGGTTCCATTCTATGTTGCTCCCCATCATATTCCATGGTAAAAAATAAGTGTGATCTATGGAGAAAACCAAATGTTATTTTAAATTTCAACTTTTTAAATTTAACAATCAAGAAATCTAACATGATTGAACTTAATCAGAATGCATATTTTTTTAATAGAGAAAATCCCCATTGTGTGTAGGAGAGGTTCTCCAGGAATACTCCATCCATGTCCATTGCTGTTGTGATTTCTCCTTCAGGTTTTCATGAATGTTTTATTTGACCAGTGCTCTGAACAAAATGTCATGGAGACCGATTGCTCAAGAAACTGGCTAACAGTGGAAAGTGAAGATAGTATTAAATCAAGAGTCAAGAGAGTTTAATTGTCATGCGTACCAACAACGGAACAGTGAAAATTTACTTGCATAACAAGCCTGTAAACACTATACTCATATAAACAAAACCAAAAATGTAATAAACTAAAAATCTCAATAAAACCCTAAAAGCCAGATGACAGTTCACATGGTTTTTTACCAGTGAGGGTCATATGGGTATCTACTCCACCACAACCTGAAGCCACGAAAAAAAAACAAAAGCCAGGCGAGAGGGTTCAGTTAGTGCTTGTAATGTTCAAGAGCCTATGGTTGTTGGGAGGAAGATGTTCCTGAACTGGGAGGTCACTGTTTACTACTCCTATCCCTTCTTCCTGATGGTTGGAGTGAAATGAGAGGGTGGCCAGTGCAGTGTGGGTCCTTGACGATGCTGGCTGCGTTTTTGAGGCAGCTCCTCCTAACGATGCCTCCAATGGTGGAGAGGTCAGAATCCGTGATGGGCCGGGTGGGGTCCTCCACTTTCTGCGCTCTCCTTTGTGCCTGCGTGTTTGAGTTGCCAAAACAGGCCATGATGCATCCAATCTATCGTACACTTGCAGAAGTTCAAGAAGGCGCCCAGTGATCCCCCTATTTTCATACATCAGATTGTCTGTTTTCTGGGACCTGGTGCATGTCAGCCACTTTAAAACAGTTGGCCCGCTTTATAACTTCCTAGGAGGGATGATTGTATGGAGAAAGTGATTTGTTCAATCCCATTATCAGACACAAACGAGGCGTTTCATGTGCATGATTTCAGTTGTATATTTCCACACAGAGCCATGTTCGTAAAATGACTGGTCTGCATGATCAGATTGTATCTTTCCATTTGGAACTGGTAAACAAACATTAAAGCGTTTTAGCAGATAACAATCTGTAATATTGAATCATCTTATAGTAGATTTCCCTATCTCCATCTCTAGAAAGAGCATGTTAGCTACGTTTGGAGTGTTGGCATAGCCAACAAAGAGAATCACTGACTGAATATTAATTATGCCTTTCTGGTCTCCACTCCAACAGGGTCACTCTGCACTTATGATATTTGAATAGGATGTCTGGCTTTTGTGGTGCATTCATCTGATTGGGAAAATGAGAGATAATTCATCACCAATGAAATGCAATAAAACAGGAACAGCATTCAAAGTTTACAGACATTTTGCAGGATAAAGTAAACGTCTACTTACTACATTTTGCAAGGCAACAAAACATGTTTTGATGTAGGATATAGTAGATTACAAATTGCAAAAATAAGTGAATATTGCCCAGTCCATCACGGGTACTGACCACCCCACTCTCCAAGGTATCTGCAGGAGACACTGTCTCACAAAGGCAGCCAGCTACCCCTCTCCATCGGGGGCCTGGGGTGGAAGGTATTGCACCGAGGAGTCCCCTGCAACCTGTTCCTCGCGCGGTTCACAGACTCGCCAGCCGCCTGCCAATTGTGCGGGTTGGAAGAGTCTGTGTACCACGTGTACATGGAGTGTGCGAGGTTGCAGCCCCTGTTCCAATATCTAAAGGGGCTGCTCCTTGCTTTTTGGCTGCACTTTTCACCCACCATCCTCATCTCTGGACACCGTGCGTAGGGGAGAGGGTGGGGCCGAGGATTGGGTTGGTTGGGTTGCTCCTGGGCCTGGCCAAACTGGCCATCCGCGACTCGCGGCGCCAGGTGGAAGAGGGCTCTGCCCGAGCCAGCTGCCTACCCCTTTTCCGGGTTTACATCCGCGCCCGGGTGGTGTTGGAGAGGGACTATGCGCTGTCCACGGGCACCCTGGAGGATTTCCGGGACCGCTGGGCACCGCAGGGGATTGGATGTATCCTGGATAGGGATTGTAATATAATTGTATAATAGTTCCAATTGGTATATTTGTTTGTATAGTATTCTGGTGGTGAGTTCTGTTTTGGTTTTATTGTATTGTATATATTATTTTGATATTTGAATATATATTTTTGATTAAAAAAAAACAAAAAAAAACAAAGGCAGCCAGCGTCATCAGGGATCCACACCACCCTGGTCACGTTCTCATTTCACTGCTATCGTTAGGAAGAAGGTATAGGAGCCTGAAAATACTGTTCAGGTTCAGGAGCAGCTGCTTCCTGACAACCATCCAGCTATTAAACACTACACTTCCAACAAATAAGCTCCGAACCACGTAGACTCGGGGGCGTTGTTTTTGTCTTACACTATTTATTTTATACATACATACTGAACTTTGTTGTTGTTTATTATGGTGTTTACAGGCTACTATAACTGAGAGTCTGAAGAAGGGTCTCGACCCGAAACATCATGTATTCCTTTTCTCCAGAGATGCTGCTTCTTGATTTGTGCACGTGTCAGAAGTTATGGGGAGAAGGCAGGAGAATGGGGTTAGGAGGGAGAGATAGATCAGCCATGATTGAATGGCAGAGTAGACTTGATGGGCCAAATGGCCTAACTCTACTCCTAATCCTTATGACCTTATGCTACTTGGCCCTCTGAGTTACTCCAGCTTTTTGTGTCTGTCTTTGGTTTAACCCAACATCTGCAATTCCTCCCTACAATGTTCTTCGACGAGTGTTTACTGTTTACAAAGTGTTTACAAAGGATGTTCTTGTTGATAGTATTACTTTTGTCAATCGCTTTTGTAAACAGGAAGAGAAAAGAGCCTGCAGTGACTACACTGTGTTAAAAAAGGGATACAATAAAAGGCGTACAATTTTTTACCAATGGGGAAGAAATAACAATTTTGTTAAATTGTATATGCTGAAATGTATAACAGGTATCAGAAGAAAAATATAGGACGTTTGGTATTTGGCAGAGGTATAATCAGGGAAAAGACTCTTGAGGAGTCTTTTGTTTGAAAGGAGATGGGAAGCAATGAGCAAGAGAAGCAGAGAGATGCTGCCTGGCCAGCTGTGTTACTCCAGCACTTTGTATTTGCTTGGAGATACAGTGCCCTTTGGCCCACGGAGCCCATGTCAACATTGATCACCCGTACACCCAGGGAAAACGCACAGTCACAGGGAGAACGTACAAACTCTGTACAGTCAGCACCCGTAGTCAGGATCAAACCTGGATCTCTAGCACTGTAAGACAGCTACTCTACCACTGTACCACTGTGACGGGGGCTTTGTCTCACCCTCACCTCTTTTACAGCTCTCTTCAGGCACCCTCCCCCCCCTACCCCCCCCCCCCCCCATCCCCACCCCACCCCACCCCACCCCAAAGTGCTGGCTCGAAGGGGCGAATGGCCTACTCCTACACCTATTTTCTATGCTACCCTATCCATGTTCTCCACAAATACTGCCTGACCCACTGAGTTATTCCAGCACTTTGTGTTCTTTCGAGTTGTCCACCTTTGTTGCACCATGAAAACTGTGTTTTTCCAGTGAGGTTGTTTCCAGAACAACTTGATCTAATTTCATGGGCAGTGCTGGAGGAGGAGTGCAGAATAGGGAACTTCATCATCCTGGGTGATTGCAGGAGAAACCAGGAGATGTGTGAGAGTGATTCATGACTGGACATGCCAGTGTGGAACAGTGCAATTTGACCTGAAATTTGGCACAATTATACTCTACTCCATAAAAAGCATGGTGGCGCAGCGGTAGAGTTGCTGCCTTACAGCACCAGAGACCCGGGTTCAATCCTGACTACGGATGCTGTCTGTACGGAGTTTGTACGTTCTTCCTGTGACCACGTGTAGAGCTTCTCTGGGTGTTACGCTTTCCTCCCAGGTTGTAGGTTAATTGGCTTTGGTAAAATTGTAAGATCGCTGGTCGGTGTGGACTCGGTGGGCCGAAGGGCCTGTTTCTGCACTGTATCTCTAAACTAAACTAAACTAAAACATAAAGATGGCTTTCAGACATGTGGCTCTGAAAACAAACATGTTGAAACTCATGGCAGTTATTTTCCTTAATAGTTTGTTGTTATGCAGTGTGGCTGATTTGTTACCAAAAATATCCAAGAAAAGGCTTCATATCACCTTCCTTCTCAGTGAGAGGACACAGATGTCTTCAGTGCCGGCAATTCAGATCTAAAGTCTTTTGGAACATTTAAGCTCCTAATAAGAACCCTGGGCTACTTGTCAATACAATCTGCAGGCCACATGTGAGATAATTTTAAGCTGTTTGTGGAAAAGAGCAGCAATCATAATATTACTTTCCATCACCGGGCAGTTAGGAAAGAGTGACATCTGCTGCACTCTGTTGTAGGTATGTCTGCTATCAATAAATCACAACCTGCCATTTGCAACAGTTCTGAAAGAGGTTTTTGTAAATATTACATCATTCACCTACTCACACTGCTTCACAGCTGCAGGACTGGGCGAGTGACCTATTTCCAGACCTCTTTAATCTTCTCTCTCTCTCCATTCCCTCAACCCCTTGGTATGCAGGAAGTTTCCTGTTGCTCACGTCATAGCAGTGAGCAGTAAAAAAATTGTCCCTAGTGGGTGTAGGATAGTGTTAATGTACGGGGATCACTGGACGGCACGGACTTGGAGGGCCGAAAAGGCCTGTTTCCGGCTGTAGATATATGATATGATATGATTACATACAATGGAGGTGTTCCATATGCTGCACCACTGTGCCACCTAGCAATCGATGGTGGAAGCGGTAACTTCTCCCAAATTTGACAAACGTGGACTCTGATCACCCAGTTTTCTAATAGAAGGTGAGATCTTGATCTATTCCCCAACACACCAGCAGAACATATTGCACTTGTGATAATCAAGTTGATGTTAGAAATGCAAAAGGCAGAATTCCATATCTTTTGATATGTAAGTCATAGTTGTCATTGATCAGTATTAAAACTTTTCTTCAGCAATTAAAGTTCTGTTACTCCACAATTAAAGTTCTGTTACTCCACAATTGAAGTTCTGTTGGTCCACAATTAAAGTTGTGATACTCCACAATTAAAGTTCTGTTACTCCACATTTCAAGTTCTGTCACTCCACAATGAAAGTTCTGTTACTCCACAATTGAAGTTCTGTTGCTCCACAATTAAAGTTTTGTTACTCCACATTTCAAGTTCTGTTACTTCACAGTTCAAGTTGTGTTACTCCACTGTTATTGCTCACAACGACCGTGCATTTGCGAAAGAGTCTCTTTGGCTCAGTTTGCAGAAGATACTGATCGGAAAGTGGTCGCGTTGTAACAATCCAGCTCTTATTCCCTCTTCTTTCTCTTTGTTGTCTTGTGTGAAGTCCAAAGTGAAACAAGCAAACCACAAAGCTACGATTTTAACCTAAGCAGGAATGACGCACTGAGGAATAAAATTGGACTGCCTGCAGCAGTCATCCCCCCCACCTTCCTACATGTTCACACGCAGCAAAATACGCACCCCTCCATACCATCTGGTGACATCACAAGCTGTTCCTTTTAAGGAGTTGGGGCTGGCCCAGGGATTCCCAGCTACTGCTCGCAACACTGCGGTCAAGGCAGCAGCATGCTGGATTCATTTACAGTGAATTTTGTAACTAACTTCCATCAATATTATTAAAATGGCCTCTCATTCCCCTTCATTAATCAGCACCCCTCACTCGCACCCCAATACACCCCCCCCCCCCCCCCTCGAGGGGCCCAGATTGGACTGTTTTGTTTCATAGGAGCCTTTGCATTTGCTGTGCAAAAAGCCTATAGCCTTCTTGAGAAATTCATTGCCAAAGGAATACATTTTCCTGGAAGCAAATGTTTTAGTTTAGTTTAGTTTAGTTTAGTTTAGTTTAGTTTAGTTTAGTTTAGTTTAGAGATACAGGATGGAAATAGGCCCTTCGGCCCACCGAGTCCTCGCCAAATAACGATCTCCGAACTCTAACACTATCCTACACACAATAGGGACAATTTATAATTTTACCAAAGCCAATTAGCCTACAAACTTGTTTGCCTTCTGAGTATAGGAGGTAAGCAGAGCTCCCAGACAGCACCCATAGTCTGGATCTAACCCGAGTCTCTGACGCTGTAAGGCAGCAACTCTACCACTGCGCCACCGTGCCGCCCTACTGAAGAAAATGACTGTGTGACTTCTTAAGGCATGGTGGTGCAGCGGTAGAGTTGCTGCCTTACAACTCCTGACACCCAGGTTCATAGATACATAGACAATAGGTGCAGGAGTAGGATATTCGGCCCTTCGAGCCAGCACTGCCATTCAATGTGATCACGGCCGATCATCCAAAATCAGTACCCCGTTCCTGCCTTCTCCCCATACCCCTTGATTCCGCTAGCCCTAAGAGCTCTAACTAACTCTCTTTTGAATGCATCCAGTGAATCGGCCTCCACTGCCTTCTGAGGCAGAGAATTCCACAAATTCACTACTTACTGTGTGAAAAAGTTTTTCCTCATCTCAGTTCCAAATGGCCCACCTCTTATTCTTAAAATGTGGCCCCTGGTTCTGGGTGCCCCCAACATCGGGAACGTGTTTCCTGCCTCTAGCGTGTCCAATCCCTTAATAATTTTATATGTTTCTATAAGATCCCCTCTCATCCTTCTAAATTCCAGTGAATACAAGCCCAGTCTTTCATCATATGACAGTCCCGCCATCCCGGGAATTAACTTTGTGAACCTACGCTGCACTCCCTCAATGGCAAGAATGTCCTTCCACAAATTAGACCAAAACTGCACACAATACTCTAGGTGTGGTCTCATCAGGGCCCTGTACAACTGCAGAAGGACCTCTTTGCTCCTATACTCAACTCCTCTCGTTATGAAGGCCAACATGCCATAAGCTTCCTTCACTGCCTGCTGTACCTGCATGCTTACTTTCAGTGACTGATGTACAAGGACACCCAGGCCTCGTTGTACTTCCCTTTTTCCTAACCTGACACCATTCAGATAATAATCTGCCCTCCCGTTCTTGCCACCAAAGTGGATAACGTCATATTTACCCACATGACCCAGGGATCTGATTGACACAAATACAACCAAACAAACTCCAAAGCCTCGGGTCAGGAAGTTCTTATCGATCCTGCCCATGGGTGCTGTTTGTACGTTCTCCTTGTGACCACATGGGTTTTCTCCAGGTGCTCCAACTTCCTCCCACACTCCAAAGATGTTAGGTTTTGTAGATTAATTGGCTTCTATAAAATTGTAAATTGTCCCTAGTCTGTGTGGGATAAAACTAGTGTGGTGGTTGGTGCAGACTCGGTAGGCCGAAGGGCCTGTTTCCACACTGTATCTCTAAAGCCTAAAGTTTAAAGTACACAATGTATTTTAATTTTATATGATCAATCATTGACACCTAAATGTGCAAATGTCAGTCTCAATACTTGATGTAATAACCATAGGGATTTTGTGTGCTGGTATTTTAATTCATGCACGACTACAAAGGTTATGTGTTCTTTCCCTTTGAATCTCCAGTTACTCGTACCCAAACCACTAATTTTAAATTAGCCAGGTAAGGCGAAAGGGCTTAACCTATACACAGGGGGATATCAATGGGACCATTTGTTGTAGACATCAATTGTGGTTTAATTTCCTAAATATTCCTTCTGTTGGAGAAACCAATTAATAAAAAAGTGATGCAGTGTTTATTTAGTTTCGATAATTACTTCCTGACCCGAGGCTTTGGAGTTTGTTTGGTTGTATTTGTGTCAATCAGAACTCTGGGTCAGGTAAAACTAGGCTTTGGGTGGATGTGGACACAAAAGTCTGATGTTGCCTAACTGCATCATAACCAGACTTTCCTAATTACAGCGCATTCATAAAGAGCATGGACATCCATGGTTGAGACCCACAACACGGTCAGTTGGAAATGTGTGCGTGGATGTACTGAGGTCTTAAAGGCAGCTTCAGTCAAAAGTAGAGTAACACAAGCCTTGATTCATTGGAGAAAAATTGAACAGGTCTCTTTTCTTTGAAAAAGAAAGGCACGATAGATGTTTTAAACATTTACAATGCACTAGACGACCGGTGGACCCGTTGGGTCCAAACCTCTCCTGCATTGGTCTAGCACCCTCCCCTCCCCCACTCCGAAAGCACACAGCAAGATCCCAGGGTATATAGATCCCAGTTTAAACGTAACTAACCCTGGCGTTTCCCTCCATCACCTCCTCTCCCTCCCTCATTCCCTTCATTTCCCTCCCTCCCTCTCCCTCCCCTCATTTCCCTCCCTCACCTCTTTCCCTCTCACTCCCTCCCCTCATTCAGCAGCAGCAGCGGAAACGAGGAGGAGGCGGAGGCTCACCTCATTTCCCTCACTCCCTCCCCTCATGTCCCCTCTCTCACCTCTCCCTCACTCTCTCTCCCCTCATTCAGTGGTGGAGGCTCGACGGTTACTGTCCCTTCATTCGGCAGCAGCAGCGGTGGCGAGGAGGAGGAGGAGGAGGAGGAGGAGGAGGAGGCAGCGAGGAGGAGGCGGTGGGGAGGAGGCGATGGGGAGGAGGCGGCGGCGGATCAACGGCGACTGTCCCCTCATTCAGCAGCAGCGGCGGCGAGGAGGAGGGGGAGGAGGAGGAGGAGGAGGAGGAGGAGGAGGAGGAGGAGGAGGAGGAGGAGGCGGTGGTATGAGGCGGCGGCGGCTCGACGGCGACTGTTCCCTCATTCAGCAGCAGCGGCGGCTCGATGGCGACGGCCGTTGCTTTGAGCGGGAAGAAGCCCCGGCGGACAACCAGTGCACTTTGAGCGGGAAGAGCCGGCGACCAATCAGAGCGGCGGCGGCGCTCTCCCCACGTGGGACCCAGAACAGCGACCAATCGGGCATCGAGTGGGAGGTCGGAGTCAATCAGAGCGCGTTGGACCCCACGTTGGGGAGAGACCCACGGCCAATCAGAGCGGACGGTCGTCAACAGCACGTGGGGGAGAGCGGCAGGAGCCAATCAGGATGTGCCGGACCCCACGTGGGGGGAGGTGGCAGAGCCAATCAGAGCAGAGACGTTGCTCCCATAGCCAGAGGTCGGAGGACAACCCCCCTCCCTCCCTCACTATCCTCTCCTCTTTTCACTGACTCCACTCAGCTCTCTATTCGACGTGTGTGGCGGTGGTGCGTGTTGGGGATCAAATCGGGAGTCGAGCAGGAGGACCAATGGACGGCAATGAGACGATGCGGACGGCGATGAGGACGGCAATGAGACCACACGCCGGGGGAGGCGGGAATAGGGGCGACCAATCAGAGTGTAGAGCTGGTGGTCGTTGTGGCAGGAGCCAATCAGAGCGGAGACGGTCGTCGACCCAATGTGGGGGAGAGATGGTGGAAGCAATCAGCGTTGAGTGGGAGGTCGGAGCCAATCAATGACGCACTGACCCCACATGGGGGGGAGGTGGTAGAATCAATCAGCGCGGAGACGTTGTTCCGAGCGGGAGCACCGCGATCAATCGGGCGCCGAGCGAAGGAAACCCACAGCCAATCAGGAACCAGGTTGGGGCGCCGGCACAGAGAGCAACCAATTACAGTGTGGGTGGGAGACCGCCAACCAATCAGGACGCACTGGGACCCACATGAGCCACTGTATTATCTTAATATTACTGCATTGTATTTCAGTTTTATTATATTGTTATATCTTATATTGTATTATCTTATATTGTATTGACCCGTTGGGTTCACGTTGTGACAGCGAGAAGATGGCCGCCGGCAGGACGAACATGGGGCAGCGCCTTGCAGCCGCTCTCCTGCTGCAGGCCACCACGATGATCGCCCGGGGCGGGGGCGGGCGAGGGGGTAGAGGAAAGGGGAGTGGGAGCCACTATCCCCGGTCCGAGCGGCCATCACGGTGGCTAACAGCAGGAGAGTGGGCGCAAGGCACGGCCGCATGTTCGTCCTGCCGGCGGCCATCTTCTTTCACCTTCTCTCTGTCACCATGCTGCACCATGGGACGAAGGTCAGGCGCGGGGCACGCCGGGATGGGCGCCGGGACGGGTGCCGGGATGGGCGCCCGGAAACCCTCCCCCATTGTGACGCCATATTAGATCAAAATGCCGATCTTAAAACGGCGGTCAGATATGACCCGTTGGGTTCCCTTTGCGACGCCGAACACGGAAGTATTACTGCGCAAGCGCGGCTGCCAGGCATGGCAAGTGGGAACGATTTATTAATGTTTGAAAAGTGAATAAATAAAGAAATATTATAACAATCTGAACGTAACGCTACTGCACACTGCAGGCCAATGTTAAGGTGCTCCTAAAATTGTTGTGCTATTGTGTACCGTTTTGGCTGTATTTCAGGGACATTTATACATACATATAAGATGAGAGTTTTAGTAATATAATAATAGATTATGAAGCATAAAAGGGAGAGAATACAAAACTGGATGCCATTAACACCAATAACAACAGAAAATGTATGGGATACTTAATAGGCCAGTCTTACAGAATTAACCATTTAAAACATTAACTCTGTTTCTTTCTCCACAGATGCAGCCCGACCTGCTGAATGTCCTCAGCATTTCCTATTATCATTTCAGATTTGCAGCATTAATGTAAGCTTGTTACTAAATGATCCAAAGCTGAAATTGTACAATTCTTTACTCTGAGAGTGGTTGGAATGTGGACCTTAATGCCGCAAGAAAAGATGAAGAAATAGCTTAGAGGGAAACTGGATGAATATGAGATAAAAGACAGAAGTGATGCTGGAAGATCAAAGTGAGATACATGAAATGGAATGAGTTGCTGTGCAAAATGTACACATGGACAAACCAATTGGACCAAATGGCTTGCATATGTATAATATATGGAGTGCAATTTAAATTAATCTCTCGAAAAATATTAACTTTCTGCAGATCTTACACTTTTCCTGAATCAATGCTAAGGTGTGGTTTACTTGGTTCCAAGCAATAGATCAAATTTTAAAACATGATTATTAAGAGTTCACCACGGGTATACTTACTGATGTGCACCAATATTTTCATTTTTTAAATGGCACAAACCATTTTTGTAAGGATGTTATCAAACAAAATTTGAAACGGAATCACAAGAGGTGACATTTGGACAAGCTACAGAAAGTTTAGTCAGAGAAGTAAACATTGAGAAGTGAATTTGAGAACAAAGTAAATATGTAAAAACACTCAGAAGGGAATCACACAGCTTATTAGTTGCGTGGTTGAAAACACAGAAGTCAAATTTGGAGCACAAGAGAGAAGGACTGGGAGGCACAGGAATGTCAGAATGTTGTTTGGGAGATAAAAGGGAAGGTGAGACCATGCTAGGATTTGGGAACAAGAATGACAATTTTACAATTGATTTGTGTATAACCTGGAAACAATATATTTTGGCAAACATAGACTTTATTGGTGTCATCTGCAATTAAAATAATATAAGCCTGACAGAAAATGTGCCATTTATTGGTTGAAAAAAACATTCCACGCTTAACTAAAGATGTATTGATTTGAAATCGTACATTTGTAATTGAACATTGAAGAAAATAATGTAACTGGCTCATGGGGAATCTCCGTTGTGTTGTGAATGAAACAATTGGTATTGTGCTCCGACAATGATGGAACACCAAGGCCGCAGCTCAGGTGCATGCAGCTATAAGATTACATGATACTAATTGTAGAAACATACAACGTTGTGAGTACCTTTGGCTTTGTACACAGTGGAAGCTGCTCAGTAATTCATATCTGTCTGACTGGTTTGGTTTCAGTCTGTGGACTTTATCCAGCGGTTCCTCAAACCGTTCCTCCGTGATGAAAGTGGACATTTAGACTGGAAAGATAACTACATATTGTATTTGGCAGAACATGGCAGTCGGGTTGGATGTATGTGAGGAGTTCAAGTTTTAAAAAAAGGCTGTGAATGGTTATGGAGGCAAGATCAAGAATGACAGTTTGCAAACATTTTGGTGAACAGTCCTCGCTCGGTACAGCTGGATTTGTTTTATGATTCATTCAACAGCTTGCCCTTTGTCCCACTCCAGAAACGTGATCACACAATAGCTGGTGAGGTATTGAGAGAGGACATAACTGGGGTTCGTCTCCTCAGAAAAGATGTCAAATTGTTCTCTCTGGTGAACGCAAAAGATTCTGCAGCACCATCTGAAAGAAGAGCTAGAGAGTTATCTGTCGTCTTCCAGGTAACGTTTATCGTTCCATCAACATCGCTGAAACAGATGATCTGCCCTTTATCACATTGCAGTTGTGGGAAATTCGTATGCACACATGAATGAAAGTTAGGAGCATGGTTACTGGAATAATAATCTCAAATCCTGAAATAATAACCCCAGAGATAGGAATTTAAATCCCTTTTGACATCTGGGGAATTTAAATGCAATAAACAAGTTATCTGGTGTCCAAATATACCCAGGGGAAAAGCATTTGCTCTCGTGGTGGTGAAGGTGTGGAATTCTCTGCCTCAGAAGGCAGTGGAGGCCAGTTCGTTGGATGCTTTCAAGAGAGAGCTGGATAGAGCTCTTAAGGATAGCGGAGTGAGGGGGTATGGGGAGAAGGCAGGAACGGGGTACTGATTGATAGTGATCAGCCATGATCGCATTGAATGGCGGTGCTGGCTCGAAGGGCTGAATGGCCTACTCCTGCACCTATTGTCTATTGTCTATTGTCTATTGTTATTCACCAAGTGAATCCAGCAATGTGTTGATTCTTGATTTTTTTAATGAAGTCTTGTCCATGAGGTGGCCCAAAAAGATACTCCAAGGGCAATGAAGGAAAGGCAATAGATGGCAGCCATACCCATATTCAGTGAAGGAATACTGAAGCAATTGGCTACCACGCTATCAACATTACAACAATGTTTAGGAAGTATTTTGTGGATGTATTTTGTGGAAGTATTTTGAGGCCTGATGTTGTGGAAAGCTCTTTAAAAATGTTTACCATTTTTTCTCTTGGTGTTAAAATTTGCATTTAGGTCGATGTGTCTTGGAGTGTTGTTTTCTGCTAATTATAGTGAAAGATTTCATATTTTTGACAACTCCATCAGTGGGAAAATAGGAAGTATTTGCCCCTTTGTGAGCAATTTTGGGCACCATCTCTGAAGAAGGATGTGCTGGCTCTGGAGAGGGTCCAGAGGAGGTTTACAGGAATTATTCCAGGAATGAGTGGGTTAACATATGATGAGCGTTTGCCTGCACTGGGCCTGTACTCGCTGGAGATTAGAAGGATGAGGGGGACCTCATTGAAACTTATCGAATATGAAAGGCTTGGATAGAGTGGATGTACAGAAGATTTTTCCACTAGTGGGAGAGTCGCGGTCATAGCCTCAGAATTAACGGGCGTATCTTTAATAAGGAGATGAAGAGGATTTTGTTAGTCAGAGGGTGGTGAATCTGTGGAAATCTTTGCCACAGAAGGCTGTGCAAGCCATCAATGGATATTTTTTAGATAGAGATAGATAGATTCTTGATTGGTATGGGTGTCAGAGGTTATGGGGAGAAGGCAGGAGAATGGGGTTTGGAGGGAGAGATAGATCAGCCATGATTGAATGGCAGAGTAGATTTGATGGGCTGAATGGCTTTATTCTGCTCCATTCACTTATGACCTTATGACCTCTTTAAGTGTGAGGCATTACTTTAGGCTTTGCAAACGCTAGCAAGTATAAGTTTATGCAAAGAGTGGAGACTGTAAGGACTGTTTGAAAATTCTGGGATTTCCCCATGACCAGCTGTTCATCACACTGACCAGATTTCCCACCATTGACTCCATCTACACAATGTTGTCTCAAAAAAGCAGCAAACATAATCAAAGACATCCCACTCCGGTCATTTCTTCTTCTCCCTTGTCCCTGCTCCTGTCCTAAAAGCATGCTCCACTGGACTCAGAAACAGCTTCTTCCCCTCTGTTATCAGGATTTTGAACAGTCCTTTCATAAGTTAGGGTAATGACCAATTCACCTCTACTCCATTCCTCTTCGGATCGTTCACCTTGTTGTGGCGAAGAGGCTTGCGTGCCCCCATGATTCTGAGAGCGATGCCGTCGGAAGCAATAGCTTCTGGCAGGGCCACCCATGGCGGTAAGGTCGAGGATGAGGGTCCAGACTAAGAACGATCCGATGTACAAGACCTCAACGGTGGACCAGGCGAACTAAGTGATCTTGAACTCAACGGCTGTGAAGGCGGATGAAGGCAGCAACAGATCTATCAGCTCCAATCGTCTTGACAGATTTGTGAAGGACCGTGTGCTTCTTGGAGTGCAACATCAAGTACACGTTAAACAAACACACGCACAGGGGTCTTCGTTCTGTGAGCAGCACAAAACTTCACTCAAGATTTTCGGTGATGGGGGAAGGGCGACGGGAGCAGGCTACGCGATGGCTGGAAGCTCCGAGTCAAGAACCCGCATGCAATCGCTCAACTTTGGACAGAAGCAGGAAAGTTGTTCAGTAGCAGTATTCATGTCTGAGCAGCCCTATTGAGGATCCACTCTGCTCACCCTGAACTGGGAAGGGGCTAGAAAAAGTGCCCTAAAATTAGTCTGCTTCGCCTCGTCCTGTCTGGAAAGGCGCGTCCAGAGGGATCACCATCATGCGGTCAAAAACCATCAAGAAGCGAAACTATGAAACTTGGCAACAACCAAAGGCCGATCTGACATGTGGAATTACCTGCCCTGAATGCCGGAGAACTTTCAAAGCCAGGTTTGGACATAAGCCACCTGGGAGTTCATAAAAACAACAGGACGTAGACTATCACCTCGACCTCGAGGGATAGCCACAACGACCCCATTGAGGACTTTGAACTTTGTCTATGAAACTGATGTGCTACAATGTGAAGAACTATATTCTGCACTCCAAAACTTCCCCTTTGCTCTATTTATTTAGTTTGAGTTTGACTTGATTGTATGTATGTAAGGCATTTCTCATCTCTTTGGATAGCATGCGAAACAAAGCTTTTCACTGTACCTCGGTAAACGTGACAATAATAAACGTAAACTGAATATAGACCTAAACTTAATATATTATCTAATATTTCAAATTCTGTTCACTGGAGGAACACTTCACAGTGGTAGTTATTTGTTTGCAGGTTGATCCTCTGTTAATACTATTTGAACAGCTTCCTGTACATAGTGGTACAGTTGCGCAATGATAGTTTAGTTTAGTTTAGAGATACAGCATGGAAACGCCCTTCGGCCCACCGAGTCCGCACCGACCAGCGATCCCCGCACATTAGCACCATCCTACGTTCTGGGGACCATTTTACATTTACAGCAAGCCAACTGACCTACAATCCTGTACATCTTTGAAGTGTGGGAGGAAACCGGAGATCCCGGAGAAAACCCATGCAGGTCACGGGGAGAATGTACAAACTTCGTACGGACAGCTCCCGTAGTCAGATCGAACCCGGGTCCAAGGCGCTGCAAGGCAGCAACTCTACCGCTGCGCCACCATGCTGTCCTAAAGCAGACCCCGCCTGCTGCCTTACAGCACCAGAGATCCGGATTCGTTCCTGACTATGGGTGCTGCCTGCATGGAGTTTGCACGTTCTCCCTGTGACCGTGTGGGTTTTCTTGCGTGCTCTAGTTTCCTCCCACACTCCAAAGACGTGCAGGTTTTACAGGTTAATCGTCTTCTGTAAATTGACTACCCAGTGTGTATGGTAGAACTAATGTACAGGAGATCGTTGGTCCGAGTGGATTCGGTGGGATGAAGGGCCTGTTTCCATGCTGTATCTCTAAACTAAACTTTACTGTTCTTCTAGTTTTATTTCTGTATAACTGAACAGTCTGCCATGCTTACACATATCCATGGACTTAATTTTGATAGATTTTCCAGCAAATTTAACTGCAGCGGATTTTGCCTTGCGTTGTACACTGTTTTTTAGCATTTAACCTTCTTTTCAATTATCTCAATTCTATCAGAGCTCATGCTGTGCATTCCAGTGCTGCCCATCGGAGATTGAAGCTAAGGGACTGGGAGTAAGTTGTGGTTCTTAAATGAAGCCAATGAATAGCTCTTCACTGGGCTTCCTGATTATTATTTCATACAAATGCTTTTCAATTAGCTGATGACCCACATCCCCAATGTGGGCCCTCCTCCCTTAGCTCTCTCCCTTTTCAAAGTATTGTTCAGAAACAAGAATGCCTCGGCGCTGTTTAATTGCTGTGTGTACTTTTTGGTTCAAAATGTATTTTATAAGATAACGAGATGTCAGTTCTTCACTTGCATTAAAGAAAACAAAGATACTCCAATTTAAAACATGATAATGTTTACCATAAATGAAATCAGGGTTTTAGAGAGTAATTAGTACCAGATATAAAACTTCATAGATTTCTAACAAAGCTACCAGGCAATTAGTTAAAGCAATTACTTGAAACCTCTGCTTTGATTTTGGATTTGTGAATCATAACATTCAGAAATATGCCGCCATATTTCTTGCATTAATATATAGCCACTGAATCTCAATCACTAATTAAATCAAAATGTTTACTGTTATGTACAGCATTTTTCTGGTTGACCAAAAAACAGAATATTGACTATTAATTCTGAGTGACCCATGTGCTGAGTCGCTGATGGTGGTATATGCATGAGCATGCCTTTCATCCAAGAATATTGGGAATTTGTTGGATATTTTTTACATGCTGTAAGCAACTGAAGCAGTCTTCAAAATTATCAGCTTTTTTTTTTAGCTGAACAATTAACTGTCTAACAGAACCCTGCATTAACCAACCACAGTGGCTGTGCATTCAGTGAGAAAGTGTGTGATCTGTAGTCTCAGGAGGCCACAGACCCCAGGTTCTCTGGCACTGTCTGAATATGTTGCCAGCCAGATGATTATTATTACTTGTATGCTGCTGCTAAACATTAAAGGCGTCTGGTCGACATTCCAAATGGTTATTTGCAGGAGAATGTGATTCTTGGAGAAGACACGGGAAATTGAAATTGTTCACAAAGAGAAAGGATGTTCAGATTTAGATCAGTTTATTGTCGTATGCACCAGGGTGCAATGAAATTCCTTGTTCGCATGAAGCTAGAGTAACCTATAAGTAAAATGAGTGCACCATAATATGACAAAAGCAAGAATAGCACAATGGTGCAAAGATTGTAGTGCAAACTAAAATACAGGTCCACCACAGATTTTACAGCATCCTTGGTTTCAGAGCCATTCTGGATTATCTGTTTTGCCAGACCAATAGGGTCATGGCCTCCGAGAGGAGTCCAACAGTGTAGGCCTAGGCCGCCTTTGAGCCGAGATTCTAAGCTGCAAAGTCGGCCTCTAAAGTCGGCCATGGGAACGGATCTGCCGGCTTTGGCTGGGCTGGAGTTCCATAGCTCCGGCCACACGGAGCAAATTCAACCTGCCAATCAGTGCAGAGGTCCCGATGAGGACAAGATCGGGCTCTTCCCCTGGCCCAGGCACCACATTTTGGGATGGGCATCCGGGGGGGATTTCAAGTGCGCTCTTGTAATTTTGGCTGGATTAAAGGAGGTGCCGGAAAGTCGATGGTGGACCTGTAGTACAAAAAAAAACTAAGGTACGGTAATGGAATAATCAAATGAGGCAGAGTTAAGAGTAAGAATATAATAATAATAATAATAATATATTTATTTTATATAGCGCCTTAACGCATGCACAAAGCGCTTTACAAATACAATTAACATAGAAACAAACAGACAAACAGACAAACTATCCTGACGGAAAAGCGGCGAATAATCAACGCCAGCGTCCTCTCACGTCAGGGTCCGGCAGTAGACATTAAAGAACACAAGACACACAGATACAATTTTTTACACAAAACAGCCATCACAGTGATTGCTCTAGGCATACCCTCACTGTGATGGAAGGCAAAGTCTTATCTCCTCCTCGTTCTTCTCCCGTGGCGCCACGAGGCGATCGAGGCTCCCAACCCCTTGAAGCCCCCACCGGGCGATGGATGTGGCAGGGAATGGGGGGGGGGGGGGGTGAAAGACGTGATTGATTCACGACACTGATAGCAGTGGAAAAGGTGCTGTTCTTCAATCTGGATGCCAGCCGTTCAAGCTCTTGTATCTTTTCCCAGAAAGAAGATGGGAGAAAAGAGAGTGGCCAGTGCAGCAGGTATCCGTAACATCCTTGGCGATACTTCTGGTCTTCCTAATGCAACTGTGAAGATGGACTGGATGGAAGGGCCTGTGATAAAATGGACTGTGTTCTCCACTCTGTGCTGGTTCAGGTGGCCAAGTGCAGAGCAGTTGTCAAACCAGGCTGAGATGTACCCAGTCAAAATACCCTCCATATGGTATCTATAGCAATTCATGAGATTCCTCGTCAACATACTGAATTTTCTCAGACACATAAAAAAGTAAATACACTGATACGCTTTCTTGATCACTGCATCGGTGTGAAGGGAGCAGATCAAGTCAGGAATCAAGTCAAGAGTGTTTTATTGTCATATGTCCCAGATAGAACAATGAAATTCTTACTTGCTGCAGCACAACAGAATAGTAAACATAGTACACTGTAAATAATATAATAAACGAGAGAAAACAAAAAGGTTCAGTGTGTATACAGTATTTACACATACTCACAAGTACACACACATATATATATATATATACACATAGACACATACTTAAAAAACAAACAATAGTAGTATAATAATAATAATAACAATAATAACAACAACAACAACAATAATACTACTACTACTACTACTACTAATAATAATAATAATAATAAGAAGAAGAAGAAGAAGAAGAAGAAGAAGAAGAATAATAATAATAATAATAATAATAATAATAATCTATTGTAGTTCAGAGCTTATTTGAGGTTGTGGTGTTTAATAGCCTGATGGCTGTAGGGAAGAAGCTGTTCCTGAACCAGGACATTACAGTTTTCAGGCTCCTGTACCTTCTTCCCGATGGCAATGGTGAAATGAGTGTGTGCCCAGCATGGTGTGGGTCTTTGATGATGCTGGCTGCCGTTTTGAGGCAGCGACTCTGGTAAACCCCTTCGATGGTGGGGGGGGGGGTCAGCGCCGGTGATGGACTGGGCAGTGTTCACAACTTTTTGCAGTCTTTTCCGCTCCTGGACGTTCAAGTTGCCGAACCAGGCCATGATGCAACCAGTCAATATGCTCTCTACTGTACACCTGTAGAAGTTCAAGAGAATCCTCTTTGACATACCGAATCTCCTTAATCTTCTCAGGAAGCGGAGGTGTTGATGTGGTTTATTTATAATTGCATGAGTATGCTGGGTCCAGGAAAGATCATCGGAAATATGCACGCCCAGGAATTTGAAGTTTTTGACTCTCTCCACCATCGTCCCATTGATATAAACAGGATTGTGGGTCCTCATACTTCCTCTTCCAAAGCCCACAATCAGTTCATTGGTTTTACTGATATTGAGAGCCAGGTTGTTGTGCTGGCACCAATTGGTCAATCAGTCGATCTCACTTCTATTCTCTGACTCATCACTATCTGTAATTCGTCCAACACGGCGGTGTCGTCGGTGAACCTGAACATGAAGTTTGTACAGTGTCCGGCTACACAGTTATGAGTGTAGAGTGAGTAGAGCAGGGGGCTGAGCACGCAGCCTTGAGGTGCTCCCGTACTGATTGTTAATGAGGAAGAAGTGTTTCTGCCAATTCGAACAGACTGTGGTCTGTGGATGAGGAAGTCGAGGATCCGATTGCAGAGGGATGCGCAGAGACCCAGTTCCGTGAGCTTGGTAACCAGCTTGGAGGTGATGATGGTCAAGCAGTAGTCTTATTATTGAGTTTTGTAACATTATCTCCAGATATAAAACTTCATAAATTTCTAACAAACCTACCGGCCGATTAGTTAAAGCAATGGATTTGCTAACCACCTTAAAGAACTTTACAACCAAAGATGAACATTTAAAATGTAGGCATTGTAAATATAGCAGCCTGTTTGTGCACGGCAGTTATTTTTTATGTGTGTGATTGGTGGATTGTTAAGCATTATTAGGATTATTAGGATTATCACCAGAGTTAGCTCCCCCGCTCTTCTCTGAAAAGACGCCCCATCACCTACCTCTCCCCACGCCTGGCATCCTTCTTCTTCTTTCATGTCCATCGACTATGTTTCAAATGTTACATCGCTGTCATCATCCGTCCTGAAAAGATTGCAAGCTTCCGGCGACAATCAGTGGGAGCCATCACTTGTTACAATAGATGATGGTGGTATTAGAATTAACTCAGGACACTTCCAGTTTCCAGCCCCACGACGTGGATGCTTCTGCTATGGGGCCACTTGACATCCTGAAGCATTAACTAGCGTTACTGAAGCCCAGAATTTAACCACTGGCATCAAGTGAAATAATAGTGGAGACAATTGGGTAGGAGTAGTTCAGTTTAGTTCTGTTTAGTTTAGTTTAGAGAAACAGCGCGGAAACAGGCCCTTCGGCCCACCAAGTCCACGCCAACCAGTGGTGCCCGTACACTAACACTATCCAACAAACTAGAGACAATTTACAATTTTTACCAAAGCCAATTAACCCACAAACCTGTACGTTTTTGGAGTGTGGGAGTAAACCGTAGCACGAGGAGAAAACCCACACAGGTCATGCGGAGAACGTACAAACTCTGTACTGACATCACCCGTAGTCAGGATTGATTCCAGGTCTCTGGTGCTGTAAGGCAGCAACTCGACTGCTGCGCCACCGTGCCACCCTCTTTGTTTAATTTGCCTTATTAGTTAGTCACCCACTGATGTTTAGTGAGAGAATGGAAGGGTGGGAGAAAACAAACTCTTGCAGCTGGCCTTTAATTGAGGCCTTATTTTGCATGAGCTTTGTCCCAGGAATGAAAGAAAAGTCATTGCTACAGTATTTTATGAATGGTAATTTATATTTATTTTTTCGGACGATGGCCCTCACCTCAAAAGTCCCAGAGGAGCATCAATAATGAACCTGTTACTTTCACCCAGCTTCCACTGATTAATCAGGTTTATTTTGAATACAGTGAAATGCATGACACTAGCATGGACATTTCCGGCTCCCAGGTGAATCAGGTAGCATTAAAGATAGACACAATGTGCTGGAGTAACTCAGTGAGTCAGTCAGGATCTCTGGAGAAAAAGGATTGGTGGCGTTTTGGGCTGATGCATTCTTTGATAGTATGGTCACTCCTGCTGTCAAACCTAACAAGGTCTTTGAAGCATCTGAGCCCCAATGTTAAGGAACATAACAGTGGCGCAGCTGTAGAGCTGCTTCCTCACCGCACCAGAGACCCAGGGTCAATCCTGACTATGAGTGCTGTCTGCGCGGAGTTTGTATGCGCAACAAATTCAACAAAAGACAGCTGGCTCTTCCCAAACAAATGTAATGGCGACGAATGTCAAACTCAATTGAAACTTGTTAGAAACACCCTTAAAGTATGCAAAATGAGACTGAGTGTGAAGCCAATGTTAATCTGATTTTCTTGCTAACTGTGTGCTTGAATAAAAGCTGAACATATCTTTTGAGCAGCAGTATTTGTCGGTGAGCTCAGCATTTGACTTTGAAAAACAATCGCTACCTGCAGAAATCTAATGGAACATTTGAAAGGGGTGGGCGCGGTCAATCATTGACCACCATCCATATATCTATTTAATTAGAAATCTGGCATCTGCTGCATTATTTTCAAGTTGCATCTTTCATAGCTGTCATACCTGCCAATGTAGCTTCAGAGAAGGCAAGCATATTTCAAATCAGAAGTGCCATCCATCAGGCTGAAGAATTGCAGTTGATAATGCAAAAGGGAAATGTTTATCTGAAGCAATCACATATACAGGTGACTTAAAGTTAATGAATCGAGGAACTGAAAAAAATTACCAATGAGGAATCTTTAGCAAAACTGAGGAATTGAACAGCGAAGTGGCTTTGGTTGGTTTTGGCTTCAACCTAAACAAGATCAATTTAAAGTAAAAGGAATGACCCAGGAAATGCTTATCTTATCTGTTTCAAAGCTTCCGTGAATTAATTTTTGATTGGTGGAGAAATAAATACAGAAAGAAATAAAAACAAACCAAAAAACAGCTAAAATTATGTTATTTATCACAAATCACTGTTGATAAATAAAAGCAATAAAAAGTCAGGAAAAGATTCAGATGTAGTCATTCCCAAAGTTATTCTAAGCAATCAAAAAGCAAAAGTATTACAAAATCTGGAAATCTTTTCCTAGTTTCCCCGTCTACAGACACCACCTGACCTGCTGAGTATTTCCAGCATTTTCTGTATTTATTATCCCCAAAATAGCGCTCATAGAGATATAGATACAGAGGTACAGCGTGGCAACAGGCCCTTCGGCCCACCTAGTCTGCGCCAACCAGAGATCACCCCATACACTAACACTATCCTACATACTAGGGACAATTTGCAATATTTTACTGAGGCTAATCAACCTATAAACCTGTATGTCTTTAGAGTGTGGGAGAAAACCCATGCGGTCACGGGGAGAACGTACAAACTACGTACGGACAGCACCCGTAGTCAGGATCGAACCCGGGGCACTGGCGCTGTCAGGCAGCAACTCTACAGCAGTGCCAGTGTGCTGCCCATAACTTTGACAACAAGGCTCAGAATGCACCAGCTTGTCTGTCCACAATAATGTTATCGCGTTTTGAGACAAAGCAAACAAAAGAAACGGGACAAAAGTCCAAAGAAAAGTGCAGATGCTGGAAATCTAAACTAAAACCAGAACATACTGAAAATACTCAGCCAGTCAGGCAGCATGGCTTGTTCTGTGGGGTCCTTACCACTAGGTTGTTTTGGTAAATTTTGGTTCAGCAATGGAGGGAAATAACTTCAGTGTTTTGAGTAGAAGATCTCTCAGAATCCTGTCTTTCCACAGGCCTGAATGCAGGACAGCAAACTGCTTGCCTGTTCACTTCAAGTCAGGTCTGGTGCAATGACTTTGTCACTTCAGGATGGCTGTTGTACAGAGGATGGGGAACTCTGCAAAATGTTAAAGATCCTGAGGCAGGTAAAGACTCACAATTAGAGGCACACCCACAAGTTGGCAGAAGAAAACCCCATTGGATGTGTAGGAAAGAACTGCAGATGCTGCTTTACACCAAATATAGACACAAAATGCTGGAGTAACTCAGCGGGACAGGTAGCATCTCTGGAGAGAAGGAATGGGTGACATTTCGGGTTGAGACCCTTCTTCAGAACCCTATTAGATGTGTGGGCCAAGCAGAAATTTGGAGTCTCAACATTAAGGAACGTCCAAAAATTATAACATAACAGTGACCTAGTGGTAGAGCTGCTTCCCCACAGCACCAGAGACCCAGGTTTGATCCTAACTATGGGTGCTGTCTGTGTGGTTTGTACGTTCTTTCTGTGACCGCCCGCGTTTTCTCCGGGTGCCCTAGTTTCCTCCCACATTCCCAAGACGTGCAGGTTTGTAGGTCAACTGGCTTCTGTAAATTGCCCCTGGTGTCTAGGATGTGAAATTGGGATAACATGGACATAGTGTATGGACCACTGACAGTCTGTTTGGACTCGGTGAGCCAGAGGCTGCATCCATGCTGTATCTCTACACTAAATCTTATTTTATGAAAGTCACAATGACATTAAAACACGTAAGGAATTAAACAAAAAAGGATTTAAAGCTCATTTAACTCAAAGATAGAGTAAATTACCTGGTGTTTACTGAGGCCCCACATCCATTCGTCTCCAATGCATGGAATGGATGGGCTCACTACTCAGAAGGCAGATTTCCCACATGTACAGTTCACCTCTGTGTTATGGAGGGGATATGTTATTAAGAAACTGTCTGCATTGCGAGTTTCTGTAGCGTGACAAAATTTGACAAGATTTATTGTTTGTTTTGCATTATGCATTGATTTAGCTACTATTTTCTCACATAAATTCCATCAGAGCAAATCATTTATTCTGTATCTCAAATATTTAGTTAATGACTTGTGACATCAGTAAGGAACTGTTACCAGAGCAGTTATAATGCAGAAATGGCTACAATTTTGTACCTTGTAATGTGTCCACTGTAAGGACGGAATTAGGAAACACAAACATGTTCATAATATAAAGTTTTGAGATAAGCTCTCCATATTTAATGTAACATGTCACATTTTCATGGTTCTGTAAAAAGTACAGAAAAAGAAAGCCTGACAGTTCCTATTTCTTTGTGTCGGAAAAAAACTGCAGATGCTGGTTTAAATCGAAGGTAGACACAAAATGCTGGAGTAACTCAGCGGGTCAGGCAGCATCTCGAGAGAGAAGGAATGGATGACTTTTTGGGTCGAGACCCTTCTTCAGTTCTTATTCCTCTTTTTTACTTTGCTGAGAACCCCATGATATACAAATCTAAAAATAAATTTCACTGGCATTTATCCTTGATCTAATTTCAAGGCCTGTCTGCTCAAGCAATTAGATTAAGAGGTATTAAAAAGGAAGTATCAGATTATTTACACATCCCCTTGACGGCAGAACATGGTCCTGCTTTAATGCACAAGAAAGGGGTTGAATTTCCAGCATTCTACCACAAAAGGCCAATTCACTGGATGTTTTCAAGAGAGAGATTTAGCTCTTAGAGCTAACGGAATCAAGGGATATGGGGAAAAAGCAGGAACGGGATACTGATTTTGGATGATCAGCCATGATTACATTGAAAGGGCCGATCAGCCATGATCACATTGGCTCGAAGGGCCGAGTAGCCTACTCCTGCACCTATTTTCTATGTTTCTCTTAAAAGATGGCGACATTTTAATCAAATTACATGCAGAGGAAACAATGTTCTGTTATTTTCTCAAAATCATCACATGAGAATCCCACCCTCCGACAAAGCTGGCTACAAATTCAGGATTAATTAAAAGTGTCTGTAAGTTTCCAATAATTCTGCTTCTTTGCAAGTGCCTCTCGAATATGCCGTGATGCTTACATTGGTCTTTTTGGGTGAAATTAATATCTTATGAACTTTTGAGATGTTTTTGGTATTGGGAGACAAACGCCCCAAATTTAACCACCAAACGGTTCAATTAAAAATTAAATCTGTTCGCTAATTTAAAATCTCTTTGCTCGAAGCCAGTGAATTGACGCTGATTAAAAATGCTTATATTCCTGTTTAAAAACCATGCAAAACAGCTGGCATTTCCTGCCTGTCACAGCTGATTTCCCCTGTCAATACTGACTGCACTCCGAAGTGGGACTTCTCATGCAGTCCAGTAGTGGAGCACAAACTTCCCAGAGCTTCCAGTGACTGCTGGAACCCTGTCCACTCAACCGGTGCCAGTTCGGACCTGACACATTTCAGTGTCTCTACTTATTTCAACAGATGGGAACAGCTGTAAAATGTAGAGGTCAATTCCAGATTTTAAAAAAAATAATATAATCAGTTAATTTAAAGACTTGTACTTGTACAAATGTTTCCTGGTGTTTTTTTTAAATAATGAAGAAAAAGTTTTATAATTCATATTTTTGTAATAGTTTTCAAATCTTTGGGGGTGGTCAGGGATCTAATCAAACTAAGAGTGGGTTCGGTGGGTAAGTGAGAGGGAATTCCGCATCAACGTTATTTCAATGCTTATTTGAGCTGGTTTGGGAAGGTTACTGAGTTATAAAAGTAGGTACCTTTGAATGGAAGCTTGAGCAAATAAACACTTCTCCAAAAGATGCAACTTTAGGCACACATTTGAGCCCAAGCAACTGCGAATAATACAAGGTGGAAATGCTTGACGTAATTTTTTAGACTGAGATCAGTGAGTATATTGATCGATTGATTGAAAGATATGGCACGGGAACAGGCTCTTTGGCCCACCGAGTTCTCCAGAGATGCTGCCTGATCCGCTGTGTTACTCCAGCACTTTGTGTCCTTTTCTGTAAATCAGCACCTGCAGTTCCTTGTTTCTACTTTTTAATGCTCTCACTTTTATTGTTCCCATTCAATCATTGATTAGAACACCTTGTTTATCCCCATGGTCACCCCAGTTTTGCGTCTATCAGAGACATCCACATCACCCTCCCTGCACCTCAGTGAGCTTTCCTTCCTTCCTTCCCAGTTCTGACAGAGGGTCTTTGACTTGAAATGTTAATTCTGTTTCCCTCCCCATAGCGGCAGCCTGGCCTGCTGCGAATTTCCAACATGTTAAAACGACCTGGAAAATTAATTTTGCAATAAGTTTGGCACAAAAAGGCAATGGTAGGATCAGTTCCATCAATTGCAATATCATTTAGAATGGAGAGAACAGATGTTTTACATTTACAGACTTTAAAGTAAAGAAAGTTGATAATTTATTAACTTACCACTAACCAACAGGAAACCAGGGAACGCTGAAAGTTTATACTTCAGCTTTTAGAAAAGAAATAATGTAAAATAAAGTTACTGACATTATTTGTACAGCAATAGTTATTGTGTTGAATCATTGTTAGTTGGGAATGACGGCTGCATTTAGAAAGTAAATCGTCCCTAATCCTAACCTTAAACAAAGTAATAAAACATGAAGGGGCTTGTGGAGTGCTGGAGAAAGATCTGCACAAAGGATAAGCATTTTAGCAAAACAGACTGAATGTTGAAACATTGTTGAATGTGGTGAGGCTTTTATGGTTGGTAAATCAGCAGAAACTACGTTAACTCTCTGCCCAGCACAACTGCACCAGCTGTATTTTGTTTCCGTGTTGTTACGATACGATACGATATGAGACGATAGAACTTTATTTATCCCAGGTGGGAAATAAAATTGCCAAGTCATAAAAAACATTAAATAATGAATTAGAGTAGGCTGGTGGATAGAAATTACTTTCACAGTTCTACTGGCATCTTTGCTAATCCTGGATGAACATAACAGGTTAGAAAAAGCACAAATATAAAATGATTCATCTCGTCACATGGATGTGCAGGGAAAGGAGTTTATAATCTATTCATGTTCTCCAGAGATGCTGCCTGACTCATTGAGTTCCTCAAGAAATTTGTGTTTTGTAAACCAGCATCTGCCGCTCGTTGTTTCTACATTAACTTGCCATTTTGTTCAGTATGGACATTGTGGGCAGAAGGGCTTGTTCCTATGGTGTATTGTTCTATGTCTATGATGTGGATTTGATGCCTTTAACTGTGCTTTCTGGAATGCGGTGCCAGGGGTGGTGGTGGAGGCAGGAAAGATAAAGCCATATGAGAGGCTTTTAGATAGGAGCTTCAACATGCAGGGAATGGAGGGGTGTGGATCATGTGCAGGCAGAGGAGATTAGTTAGACTTGGCATCATGTTTAGCATTGACATTGTGGGATGAAAAGCTTGTTCCTGTGCGTGCTGTACTATATTTTATATTCTAGGAACTATTGTAGTGTTTTAATGACACATATCACATTTGATATTCATTGTCTGAAATTGTACTTTTTTTACTAATACATAAATAAATGACTTAAATCTAGGTGTAGAACGAAACGTGAGAGCAATTGGTGTCTTGAATTCGTCATTCTGTGAAATATATCTTATTTTCTGCAGACTAAATTAGAGGAGAACTCTGGAGCTATTCTTGCAGCCATACTCCATTTACTTAGGTAATCCAATTGCATTTGGCAGCTGAAGTCTAAAAGAAGAACAAGGAACCACGATGTCAAAACAGTTTTGTTGCCTGGAGAAATCTAAAGAAATTAAAGAGTCTCTCTAAAGCTACAGGCTTGAATGTTTTACCCTTCCATCATAGTTACATGTTGAGGATTTACAGAAAGGCAGAGCTAAAAGCTATATTCATATTAATTTCACTGGTAGGAGACTTGCTCCAGATTCAAATGCTCACTGGATTCATATATGTGGTAATTTAAATGGAGTTTAAACGATAGGTTTTGACAATTTAATATTTCATGTGTTTTTGTGGAGTGTAGCAGATGAAACATTGTCACAATTCACCTTTTCTTTGGTGTCAGTAGTATTTTAAAGCAATTAATTTATTTTACAGACTTGAAAGGTGGCATCAGTAAGTAATTATGGCACATTTTCTGTGCTGGCATATTCAAATATTTTTGGTAGGCTTTAAATTGCAACAATGGAGTAAGTCATTGATAATTGTTGGTGTCCTGTCATTCCAAATGTGTGGACTCATAATGGTGATTATCTGAGTCAGGCGCCAATACTGTAGTCACATCTGAATATGGCCTGAAGCCCTCTCACTCATCTGCCACAAATTATTCTACCTCTTCTCCATTGATCTCTACATCTCATGCAATGGGTTACTGTGATTTTTGCTAATCGCTTCTCTGCTCATTCTGCTCGGAAGTCTTTTTACTTCCAACTGCTCTTCTTGTGATTGGGATTTCCAATGAGATCAGTTTAGTTTATTCAGCTCAGTTTAGTTTATTGTCACGTGTACCGAGGTGCAGTAAAAAGCTTTTGTTGCGTGCTAACCAGTCAGCGGGAAGACAATACATAACTACAATCGAGCCATTTACAGTACATAGATATATAATAAGGGAATAACGTTTGCAAGGTAAAGCCAGTAAAGAATGACGTTTAGTGCAAGGTAAAGCTAGTAAAGGATAGCGTTTAGTGCAAGGTAAAGCCAGTAAAGGATAATATTTAGTGCAGGGTAAAGCCAGTAAAGGATAATGTTTAGTGCAGGGTAAAGTCAGTAAAGAATAACGTTTAGTGCAGGGTAAAGTCAGTAAAGAATAATGTTTAGTGCAGGGTAAAGTCAGTAAAGAATAACGTTTAGTGCAGGGTAAAGTCAGTAAAGAATAATGTTTTGTGCAGGGTAAAGTCAGTAAAGAATAATGTTTAGTGCAGGGTAAAGTCAGTAAAGAATAACGTTTAGTGCAGGGTAAAGCCAGTAAAGCAAAGACAAATGACCAAACCTCTGATAGTGTAAGAAAATAACTGCAGATGCTGGTACAAATCGAAGATATTTATTCACAAAATGCTGGAGTAACTCAGCAGGTCAGGCAGCATCTCAGGAGCGAAGGAATGGGTGACGTTTTGGGTCGAGACCTCAGCCCATCTTCAGTCTGAAGAAGGGTCTCGACCCGAAACGTCACCCATTCCTTCTCTCCTGAGATGCTGCCTGACCTGCTGAGTTACTCCAGCATTTTGTGAATAAATACCAAACCTCTGATGGTCTGCTGTACTGATCTAAATCCCAGCTTCAAGCAAAATAAATGCTGCACTGACCCAAATGCCCACATATTTATGGTTAGCAAATTGAAGGTTTATCACCTTGAAGAAAACTCCCCACAAAACATTGAGGGCCTCAGTGGTTAGAGCTTCCTTCTTCCCAACATTGGGACAGAAACCAGATTTGATCCTTTCTATGTGGAGTTTGCACATTCTCCCTGGGACTCTGTTGTTTTTCTTCCGGGTGCTCCGGTTTCCTCCCACATCCAAAAGACATGTGGGTTATAGGTTATTTGCCTCTGTAAATTGCCCCTAATGTGTAGGGAATTAATGTGAATGTGGGATAACAAACAATTAGTGTTAAAGGGTGATCGATGGTCAGCGTGGACTTGGTGGGCCGAAAGACCTATTTCCATGCTGCATCTTTGAATCAGTCGATCTACAATCCATCTGATTCTGCTGGATGGGAGGACATAAGGATCTCCCCATTAGATATGATGTCATTGAGCTGATTGAACCACCAATTACATCAGAGAATTCTCACATCTTGCAAGCAGGTAGTGATATGCACAATTCTTAATTAACATCAAATCATGTTTTAATCATTGGAATGCTAAATAATGATTTGAATTTAAATATACGCATAAGATTGAACTATCTAGACAACTAAAAGAATAGTTAAGAATAGTTAAGGCATGGAAAGCCAAGGGCAAAATGCAGGTAAACAGGATTAGTGTCAATCAGTACGATAGATGACATTGATGTGGAGGGCCAAAGTCCGTTCCTGTGCTCAGAATCTATGAGTCTGAAATATTATGAATACTCTTATTGAAAAAGCAAAATTTGACTAAAATTCACATATTTTTAATCATTTATGTCAAAAAGTCACAACAAATACAAAAAACTTATTTGAGGTCATACAGTTTGTAAAGATTAGTAGTCTATTAAATCTTGCTTACACCTCATTTGCAAAGTGCAAGTTTCTCAGGGTATTTTCCAGGGATTAATCCATCAACAGCTGAAATTTACATTCATTCAATTGATTTTCTTTGTGATGGAAAAGGTTGTAAACAGCTCAGTCTGTGGAAGAGCAGTGAAAGAGCACTGAGAGCAAAGTCCTACCCATCATGTTAATCCACACGTACAGGCAAAACCTGAAAATTCATCTGTTTAATGATCTAACTACAACATTACCATGGTAAAATCTAGGTAAAAACTAAAATAAACCACTTTTATTTTATATAATATAGCAAATCTATTTGGTGTTAAAACTGAGTGAATTGAATCGCTGGCGCTATCATTTGCTTATGCTTTTGTTTTTCGTGCACCTCTAAATGCTGCAGCCCATTTGTGGCAGCAGGACGTGCCAATTTATGCACCCATGGCGTGCACTTAGTTACTTATGTACATTATTTACACAGAATGACAATATACCGAGGAAATTGTGTGAGATAAATACAGAATAATGGTCCAGAATATGTGTATTTGTGCGTATGTGTACTTTTACACACACACACACTGAACCTTTTTTTTCTCTCTCATTTATTATATTGTTTACAGTGCACTATGTTTACATATTCTGTTGTGCTGCTGCAAGTAAGAATTTCATTGTTCTATCTGGGACATGACAATTAAACACTCTTGACTCTTGACATGGAGCTCAGCCATGGAGTATCAGGACAAAGCGAGTTTTCGGCGCCACAAAGGCGGACACACGACGGGCTGTCTGCAGCTGTACGCAGCGGCAGGCCTGGCTCGCCGCGCGCCGCCAAGAAAGACCCAGCTTCCAGGAAAAGCTCAAAAGCCACTGACCTTGGCCCCAAAGACCAGAGAGCCAAGTAGGAGCAAGTCGCTGACGACGATGGACATGAGGAGTAAGCTGATAGGAGAAGGACTGGGGAATTGCTTCCAGCGCCTGGATGAATGGTTAGCTGCAGGAGGTGCCCCAGGACACAGAGGTGGTTGGGAGAGCTGGTAGAGGGTGATGGAGGAGGCTCTGCAGCAGCCTGGGGCTTACCTGGGCTTATCTGGATCAGGGGCACTCTAGTACACACAGCATGTGGACCAGAATTTGGACTTTTTTTCTGTGCAAATGGCGCCAAAATATGGTGCCTTATGCATGCGTAAGCTGTGCAAAAAGAATTTCACTGTGCAATACATACGTGACAATAAAGAAACAGTGAACCATCAGGGTGCAGTGCCATCTGTCACTCAATAAGTTGCTGTCTTCTGCATTCAGCAGAGCCCATACAGCAGTCTGCATTCCATTTACAGTTAAACAACTGACCATCAGCAGTTGCATTAGGACATCAGCAGGGAAGACCCCCCTCCCAGAACATCACCAGGGACTGAAGAAGGGTCCCAACCCAAAATGTCGCCCATCTTTTTTTTCCAGAGATGAAGCCTCACCTGCTAAGATACTCCAGCACTTCATGTCTATCAGGAACTATGTTGTGTTGGGTGTGGATGGCAGTTCTGAGCAGTGCAACTGGCATTCTGGCATTCCCATGCAAGCAAACTCCTGACTTACACACAAAATGCTGGAGTAACTCAGCAGGTCAGGCAGCATCTCGAGACCCGAAACGTCACCCATTCCTTCTCTCCCGAGATGCTGCCTGACCTGCTGAGTTACTCCAGCATTTTGTGAATAAATCGATTTGTACCAGCATCTGCAGTTATTTTCTTATACTCCTGACTTACACAGATCTATTGCATGTCACGGTGGAGTCCTACATTAGAGCCAAATCTTGCTGTGTTTCCCCAGTATTATTGTAGGGGAAGCACCTCTCCAAGCCAGCGTCTGGAGGGCCATAAGGACACCATTCTCTTCGATGGGATTACTTGACCTGGGGATTGAGGAATAAGTTTTAAATTACGTTATCTTAGTATATAATGTGTGTATCAGTTTGTAAATATTTTAATGTAGAATCCTAGAATCACGATTGAGGAATAAGTTTTAAATTGCGTTATCTTCGTATTTAATGTGTGTACCAGTCTGTAAATATTTTAATGTAGAATCCTAGAATCACGTAGCACAGAAACTGGCTCTTCAACTCACCATGTTCATGTCAGCCATCAAGTACTTTATAAGCACATAGCTACACGAAGCCCAACTCTTGGTCCATAGCTTACTAAGCCATGGCAATTTACATCCTTGTCTAGACTCTTGTGAGAGTAACTGCTCCACTGCCCACTCAAGATTTTCAATTAACTTTAAAAAAAATAATTATAACCACAACAATATTAGCTTTCAAGTGTCACTTAAAATTAAAGACATCTAAAGACTGTAAAATAATTGCCTCCCAGCTTTGACAGAAGGAGAAACCTTCTCAGTCCAGTTTCCTGTGAAAGCTTCAGCTATGCAAAAATAATTTCACTGTGCAGCTATTTCTGGAGCAGGGTCTCCAGAGTTCATTGTCTGAGGCCTATTCACTGCAATAGCGTTGCAGCCTAACTCCCAGTTACAGGCTATCAATGAGCGGCCATCTACATCCGGCCCAGATAAGTGCGAGCAGATGGCAATTCTGGGCGGTGGGCCAGGTTTGGTACAGTCAAGAACAGCGAGTATCAAGACATCTAAGAATTTGAAGAAAGTGGTTGTGCCAAGCATGAGACCTGCCAAGCAGATTCATAATGGAGAAGCACTATTTGAAACACTGAACTTTTCCACTTAAATCTTGGAACCCAGAGATAGTCTTTCCAAAGAATGCTTTTTGTGCCAAAGATTGCATTTGCTGCCCGATCCTCAGTGGTCATTTCTTGATTGTTTTCTGGTGTTGGGACTCTCTGTGTAGACTAGAAGTGGAGTACAAAGTTGTAACATTTTCCAAGGCCAAGCTGTGGAGTCTGCCTGCACAATCTGTAGCAGGCTAGACGATGCAAAAAGAAGGAAGATGATAAATATTGTTACATAACATTAAAAAAAAATGTTTACAAAAATATTGTGGTGTCGGATTCGGCAGTGACCACACCGACACTCGCCATTTGGTGAACTCACAAGGTTTATTCTATTTACAGTGGTAGGAACGTCCAGGACCACATGGGGGTGCTGTACCTCACCGTCAGAGCACATGTGCAATGACACTGGTGATTTTGGCCTCTTCCTGGCAACCAAGCAGCAGGACTCAGCTGTTACCATTGATGCTGGGGATTGGCCTCTCCAGGCTGGTCAGCCAGTTAAAGGGATCAGAGTTACCTCCATGGCACAGGGTACTGTCACAATATAAATAATTAGAAATAGTTAAGTGTTTTGGTTCATGCAAAACAATAATAACTGTTTGATTTTTAATTGAGTTAAAAATCAATTTGGAAGTTTCAGAAACCTGCCAAGTTTTGACAGCTACAAAAGCCGGGAGCATGGCTTAGCTGACTGTCGTAGTTTATTCAGCTATTTCATGGGCTAGGCATCACTTATGATGCACTGCAATGCTGCTGGATATTGTGATTAAGGATTGGGCTGGCACACAGTAATAGTTGGCAATAAGACCTCTGCCAAATGTAAGTTCTTTTTTTTTCTTAGCAAGTACGGGCATCTTGTTGCTATCTTGAAATTTCCACCTGACGATACCTCAATAATTTTTTAATATATCAAATATTAATGAAAACAGACAATGTTGCCCGAGAATGCGTCAATAGAATGTACTCATATTATTTTTAATTTGACAATATTATTCTACCACACGTATATTTATATCAATCTTGGGAGTTTCGGAATAATTCTGCAATTTCAAATCAGAAAGCCATGTGTCATTTCTCTCCTTCATGCGATATGAAGCAAAAGATAAAATCAAATTATAAATACATATAAATACAGTAATCCATTGATGCACCTCTTACAAAAAAAATTATACTTACTTCTTCACAAAGGTACAAAGAAATGCAATGCTGGTAGAGTCTAGATTTAAAATATATAAGGACCTTGGATTTACACAAAGCCTTTGTAAGGCCCCAGGGTAAAACAAGGTACACTTCAGCTAATTGAATACTTTTGAAATGAGTAGGAAGGAACTGCAAATGCTGGTTTAAACTGAAGAAAGACACAAAATACTGGAGTAACTCAGCGGGACATGCAGCATCTCTGGAGAGAAGGAATGGGTGACTTTTTGGTCTGAAGAAGTGTCTCGACCCGAAACATCACCCATTCCTTCTTTCCAGAGATGCTGCCTGCCCCACTGAGTTACTCCAGCTTTTTGTGTCTACTTTTGAAATGAGGTCATGTTTACTTATTTACTGTCGGACAGTTTTGGTGAGGTGGTGAAAAGGTTGGCAAAGGATGTGGATTCTAAAATAGAAAGCAAAGAAAGAGAGAAGAGGGGCTGTATTGGAAGGAAATTTGGATCAGTGATGCAGCTGTCAACAATGGAACAAAATGGAAATCCAAAAGAAGAACTCTGAGTTGGATGAGACTTGTTACACTAGAGAGGGTGAACAGAAATAGGGAAGGGGCAACATTAAATTTATGTTAAAAGTGATGATGTCTAACATGTTGCCGGAATGAGGAACTGTGTGGATCAGCTAATCCAAACATAATGGGTGAGTGAAGCTTGGTGCACGATAGAATATATTTGTGAATGTGGAGAAATTAACTCAACAGGAGATCATCGCGTGGTTGAATCTGTAGGTGGCAAATTCATGCAATGGGTATTACACTGACAGAGGCAGAGGCAAAGAGTGTTATGGAAACAGAAGTTATGTTCAGCAAAGTAAAATTTCAGTTTGAGACTAGTATTGCCAAAGGAAAGTAAAATATGGCAAACTTGAATGTGTTCCAGCCAAATCTCATGTGTGGTGGCTGAATAAGCTGGGCACCAGATACAGGTCCACGAAAATGAAGCTGGAAATCTGTACTGATGGAGTGCCTGATTGGAGTGCTGTGGAGGTGTTAGCTGGGACAAGAACGTAAAGGTGAGTATCAAAGATAAAGTTATAGATGTAGGGACCCAAAGGTAGTTAAAGATGTGAAAATTCAGTCATAAGTGACGGTAAGAAAGATGCCTCTGAAGGAGGAACGAGAGAAGGTGGAAACAAAGAGTGGATACCAATAAGATTACAAAGTGCTAGAGTGATTCAGCAGGTCAGGCAGTGAGTTCATCCAGCACATCTTGTTTTGCTCAAAGTTCCAGCATCGGTAGTTCCTTGTATCGCCAATGGATACAAGCTACTGGAGATGCCCTAGTTCGTGATCATGGTCTAAAGGATACAGTGAATAGCAACAGGATAATGTACAAGGCAAGAATGGAAAAGATTAGATCAGAACATTTGCAAAATTTATTATTTTCATGCCATTTTCCACAGCGCTCAGTCTCCTATAAGAAGAAGGAAATGAAGTAAAAATTGAAAATTTGCTTTTGACCATTAAAGCTAGATATCAAGTGAGAAAGGGAATACAAACATTTACATTTATTAAAAGCCCCAGGCTCATTTTTACTTCTGATAAGCTGTGAAAATCCGTCTGCCCGAATGCCAGAAAGCAAGTTCATTAAAAAAATGTGGACGTTAAATCAATACAGATTGAATCGTGCCTTTGGAACTCGAGATGTAAGATAACAAAAATGAATGCAATTTGTCAATTTGTTCTCTTGCTGCTGTGTTACTAATAAGTTGTGAACCATCTTTGGATTAACACATTAGAGTTCAATGCAGGTTTGACATAACAGGTATAACAGTATAACAGAGCTTTATTTGTCGTTCGGTACCGAAGTACCGAACGAAACTACATAGCAGTCATAAAAGAAAGAAAAAAAAGAACACAAGACACATGACCCCAACACAAACGTCCATCACAGTGACTCCAAACACCCCCTCACTGTGATGGAGGCAACAAAACTTCCACTCTCTTCCCCACGCCCACGGACAGACAGCTCGTCCCCGACCGACCCGCACAGTCCCCGCACCGGGCGCTGAAACGTCTCGCGGCCGAACCGGGCGATGAAAGGCCCGCGACCAAGCCTTGCGCAGCTAAGTCCCGTGGCCGAGCTGCACCGGGTGGTGTTAAGCCCCGCAGCCGAGTTGCACCGGGCGATGTTAAGCCCCGCAGCCGAGCTGCACCGGGCGGTGTTAAGCCCCGCGGCCGAGCCGTACCGGGCAATGTTAAGCCCCGCAGCCGAGCTGCACCGGGCGGTGTAAAGCCCCGCAGCCGAGCCGCACCGGGCGGTGTTAAGCCCCGCAGCCGAGCTGCACCGGGCACTGTTAAGTCCAACGGCCAAGCCGCACCGGGATGTAAAGTCCAGCGGCCAAGCCGCACCGGGGGATGTAAAGTCCAGCGGCCGAGCCGCACCGGGGGATGTTAGGCCCCGCAGCCGAGCCGCACCCCGCGCCGTGAGGAAGAGAAAAGTTCCCCCCCCCCCACACCCACCCACACCACCACCCCCTCCCACACATACACAACCAAAAAAATATATATAAAAACCATCCCAACACCGACACACAACAAAAAAAGGAAAAAAAAAAGACGGACAGACTGCTAGTCAGCCGCTGCCATGGTTCCAACTGTGATGTGTTTGTCATCGACTTGCCTACAGGGTGAAGTGATGGCTTTCAGGCCAATGCTAGGCAACTTTGTTTTCCTTCCAAAAAAGAGTCCAAGGAGTAAATTCTTGTCAGCACTTAAAATAAGGTGGTGTGATGAAATGCTGACAAGCAATTAACTCTATATTTTTATCTTGATTTGAATCTAGAAGCAATGCTAACTGTTTCTGCCCTGCAACCCAGTGGGAATACTGACCATGAACATTTCACAATTGGAACTGAGATAAACTGGGGACAGGATGGCACAGTGGTACAGCTGGTCGAGCTGCTGCCTCATAGTGCCAGACACCTGGGGTTTGATCCTGACCTCGGGTGCTGTCTGTGTGAAGTTTGCACGTTCCCCCCTGTGACTATGTGGGTTTCCTCTGTGTGCTCCAATTTCCTCTCACAAGACAAAGACATGTGGGTTTGTAGGTTAATTGGCCTCTGTATATTGCTCCTAATGTGTAGGAAGTGAATGAGAAAATGGGATAACATAGAAGTAGAGTGAATAGGTGATCGATGGTCAGTGTGGACTCAGTGAGCTGAAGGGCCTGTTTCCATGCTATATCTCTTATATCCAAACTGATTCATCCCTCAAAATGTTGAGATATGTTTACAGTCACCAGACGAGGATGTCCATTCTTCCCAGTTCATTCAAGGCAAAGAAGAACTTGTCCAATAATTAATCCTCTCTGCATTTCCTTTTCATCATTTTAGCTGAGTTGAATATTTGAAATGATAGAAAGTTTAGTCTTAAAATATTTTTACAAGGGGGGAGTAAAGACGAACAAGCAAACGGAATGGCTATTCGAAGGCAAAATGGCTGGTTGGCATTCGAAGGCAAAATGGCTGGCATTTAAAAAGGGGGACCTGCTGCTACGTGCGGCAGCCGGCAGTAGATGAGACTGTTCAGCACTTATGTAATGTTGTCAGCTCCAACACGTGGCCACACTTGTGTCTTGCGTAGGTTGTATGCAAAACAAAGCTTTTCACTGCACCTAGGTACATGTGACAATAAAGTTTCTTTCATTTGTTCATTCGAATGTATCTGTAAACTGCTACATTGTGTGGCCTGAACAGTAATATGTAAAATCAAATGTCAAATATGAGGAATAATGTGTTTCCATGGCATCGAGTTCAGAATCTGAGCAGAGATGTTTTGTGTCGGGGTCTAGTGTTTTACTGCTGGATGTCAGACTAAGGAAGTGTTTTAGCTGAGAATCCTTTTATAGCACTCTCACCTCTGAACCAGCAGACAGCCATTATAAGGTTTACTCCAGGGAATTTGGCTTAATAATCTAGACAAACACTCCAGTGGAAAAAAACCTGAGTGAGTGGGGACAGGGTGCTACACTTGGTTCTGTCTTATGGGTAGATGCACAGAGTCTCTTGCCCAGGGTAGGGGAATCGAGAACCAGAGGGCATCGGTTTAAGGCGAGGAGGAGGAAATGATTTAATAGGAACCCGACGGGTAACTTTTTTACACAAAGGGTGGTGGGTGTATGGAACAAGCTGCTGGAGGAGGTAATTGAGGCAGGTACTATCGCAATGTTTAAGAAACATTTAGACAGGTACATGGATAAGACAGGTTTTGAGGGATATGGGCCAAACGCATGCAGGTGGGACTAAAGTAGATGGGATATGTTGGTCGGTGTCGGCATGCTGGGCCGAAAGGTCTGTTTCCACACTGTATGACTATGACTCCAAGTGAGAAATTAACACAAAATACTGTCTGCCCTCTAAGTTGAGCCTGAAAGGTTCCACTGTGCAGTTTGACAAATAAGCAAGAAATTACCTCTGATGCATTGGCCAATATTTATCCATCAGTCAATGTTACTAAAACTGATTATCTGGACATTATCACTTTGTTGCTTGTGGAATCTTTCAGTGTGCAAATTATTTGTAATTGTTCCTACATTACAACAGTAGCTACGATCAAATATATTCCATGTAAATTGTTTTGGGTTGCCCAGAAATCCATTTCCCCTTTCTTCAGAAGATAAACACAAAAAGCTGGAGTAACCCAGCAGGACAGGTAGAATCTCCGGAGAGAAGGAATGGGTGACATTTCGGGTCGAGAGCTTTCTTCAGACTGAAATTCACAGGAAAGGGAAACAAGAGATATAGACAGTGATGTAGAGAGATATAGAACAATAAATGAAAGATATGCAAAAAAGTAACAACGATAAAGGAAACAGGCCATTGTTAGCTGTTTGCGAGGTGAAAACAAGAAACTGGTGCAACTTGGATTGGGGAGGGATGGAGAGGGGGGTGGGGGGAATGCCAGGGTTACTTGAAGTTAGAGAAATCAATAGTCATACCACTGGGCTGTCAGCTGCCCAGGCAAAATATGAGGTGCTGTTCCTCCAATTTGCATTTGGCCTCACTTTGACAATGGAGGCGGCCTGGAGCAGAAATGTCAGTGTGGGAATGGGAAGGAGAATTAAAGTGTTTAGCAACCGGGATATCAGGTAGGTCCAGGCGGTCTAAGCAAAGGTGTTCAACGAAACAATCGCCATTAGGTTTGGTTTTGCCGATGTAGAAGAGTTTTTTTTCAATTCTGTTCAATATCTTACCTGCAGAAATCACTAACAAATGGATTATTGGCAGATGCTGATAAGACCAGACTATTCTGATGTTTACAGCACATCACGAGCCTAACAGAATGAAACTCTAGGAATAATTGCCCCATTTGATCTTCCCACTGGGAAGCCTCACTCACTGAAAATGTGTTTGCACTCCACATAATTAATATACGACCATTAAATTATATGGAGAATCAAGCACAGTATCCCTAGGTTTTCAAATTGCTTTTCCACTAAACATTGATTAAAGCACAAAAGGCTGCCAATTCTTTCTGAAGTTCTGTGACTGAGAAGATGAGGTTCTTTCAAGTTCTGACATTGACTGCTTATTTTTGCTCCACAGATAAAGCAGATCGGGTCATTAGCAGTAACTGATAGATTAATGGTCCAACATGTGGGTGAATTAATCCTTCTATGACTTGATAGCGGCCCTGAACAGGTTGCCGCACACTTGGGGAAAAGTGTGCATTGATAAATCTTCAGAATGCTTTTTGTGCCTCCAACTAAATTGAAAACAGATTGCACCAAGAGATTCACAATGGAAACATTCTTTTTATTTCACTGCCACTTGCCCTCTTCAAAGACAGCCATTGATAATGCAAGATCTTATAATTAAAACAATATTTCAACGTACAATATACATCATATTATTTTTTCCCAAAACGTCAGCTCTTGCCTTGATATGAATAGTAAGAGTGGAAGCCAGTGAACATATGTCATCTATACTGATTCATCATGATAATGCGCAGCAGGTGATACTCATGTCAATGATGTACAGAGTGCACATCAAAGAGCAGATACCTGGGAATAAGGCACAAGGATATTATGATTAATAATTACATTATTAATTATGTCAACCAATAAGGTCAAAATTATGTCTTGAATATTAAAAGAATATAGAATGATAGGCAGAAAATAAGGATTTAGTTCAAAGTGTCAGCATGGTGGTGGAGCGATAGAGTTGCTGCCTTACAGTGCCAGAAACCCGCGTTCAATCCTGACTACGGGTGCTGTCTGTACGGAGTTTGTATGTTCTCCCCATGACCGCGTGGGATTTCCCTGTGTGCTCCGGTTTCCTCTCACACTCCAAAGACGTATAGGTTTGTAGGTTGATTGGCTTCCGTAAAAATTGTAAATTGTCCCTAGTGTGTGGCAATGACGGGGATCACTGGTCGGCGTGGACTTGGTAGGTCGAAGGCCTTTTTTCCAAGCTGTATCTCAAAACTAAACTAAACTAAATTTATGGATAAGAATTCAAAACAATGGAACCCAAATTAAAGTTACCTTCCATTTATCTGATCGTATTTTCACCACATCAGTAAGTGTACAAATCCCGAGATTGAACTCTTCAATGTATATTCTGTTTTTTTCAATATGCTGCCATTGGCAGATTTGTATGTAATTCCCTCACTAAACTATTGAACATTTATAAATGACTTTGCATGCAGGAAGGATCTGCCGAAGGATTAACCGAAGATGGACACAATTTGCTGGATTAACTGAGCAGGACAGGCAGCATCTCTGGAGAGAAGGAATGGGTGACGTTTTGGGTCGAGACCCTTCAGACCAGTCAGGGGAAAGGGAAATGAGAGATATAGACAGTGATGCAGAGAGATGTAGAACAAATGACTGAAAGATATGCAAAAAAGTAATGATGATAAAGGAAACAGGCGATTGTTAGCTGTTTGCTCGGTGAGAACAAGAACCTGGTGCGACTTGGGTGGGGGGAGGGATGGAGAAGAGAATCTAGTCTGCTCAGTCTCAATCTGCGATTCCAGTGTTGTTCTGATTGATGGTTCCAGGTAGTATTACACTCCAGGTCTGCAGAACAATCATTTGCAGTTGAATTTGTCATTTAGTACTTAACAAAAGTTTGCAATGCACAGAGAAGGTTATTCTTTGTACAGGGTAAATTGTTTGGGAGCGTTTCAAGGATCCAGCCTGCTTCAGATCAATTGCAGGAACTCAAATTCTGGAAATGAATCACATTACACATTGTCACAATTCGATTATTGAAACAATATTTCTATCATCCCCCCCTCCCAAAAGAGAAAACCTAACCAGTGATATAAATGCTTTCTCATGATTTTCTTCATCAATTTTAAAATGATAGGTCCTAGACATATTTTCTGGACGGTTTAATTGGCCTCAAGTGTCTCATTTATTGCCAGCAGACCCCTGCTGTATACACTGGCAGCTCATGTGCTGTAAATTACAATGCTCGTTCACAAAACAAAGAATAGGCAAAAAACTTCTACATGAAGTCTATTTCTCCGTAGGATGGTGACTAATACCCAAACTCAGACATGGCCTCTCGTGCGTACATGCTCCTCATTAAAAAATATTTTTAAATCACTTAAATTATTGTATGAAATAATGTTTTTAAAGGTCTTAAACAGGTGGAAGAGTGGCGCAGCAGTAGACCTGCTGCCTCACAGTGCCAGAGTTCCGGATTCAATCCTGTGTGGAGTTTGCATGTTCTCCCTGTGACTGTGTGGGCTTCCTCCAGGTGCACTGGTTTCCTCCCCTATCCCAAACACTTGTGGGTTTATAGGATAATTGGCCTATATAAATTGCCCCTAGTGTGTAGGGTCTGGATGAGATAGTGGAATAACAGAAATAGTGTGAACGGGTGATTGATGATCAATGTGGACTCGGTGGGTTGAAGGGCCTGTTTCCCTGCTGTATCTCCACACTGAACTAAACAGGCCTCATAGAAAATATTATCTTAACATCTGTATACTAAAACTCTTGTTTGTTTGTTTGTTTGTTTGTTCCTGAACTAAAGCCAAAATGGTACACAAATAGCACGACAATTTTAGGCCCACCTTACTCACCGTCGTCTCTTTGGTGTTAATGGAAGAAGTTTCATTGAAATCGGTGTTATATTTTTTAAGTTATTCGCATTTTAAAGTTTAAATCTATCTCCTGAGGGGGGAGGGAGGGAGGGAGGGGGGAGGATGGAGGAAAAGGGGGGTTGAGGGGGATGGATTGGGGGGAGGAGGGAGGATAAGGGGGGTTGAGGGAGGGGTTGAGGGGGATGGATTGGGGAGGAGGAAGGAGGAGAGGAGGGGGAGTAGGGGGAGGGGGGGGGTAGGGGGGAGGGGAGGGGGTAGGGGGGAGAGGGGAGGGGTGGGGGAGGGAGAGAGGGTGCTGCACCAATGCAGGAGAGGTTTGGGCCCAACGGGTCCACTTGGTCTAGTTTTTACTAAAACGTTTTACTGTTACGGCAATACATTTTCTCTGTGAATTTCTCTAAACCTGATGGCAACCAGAAAAATCAGTTTAAACTCTAATATGTGAACGCACTGTAAAAAATTATTTTAAAGCACATTTAAAAAAAATGTAAAACGTGGTAAGATAAGTCTATTTTTAATTGGTCAGTAATGTGCCTGGAGTGATTGAAATTGTGCCCCTTGATTAAGAACTAGTATCTTTGGTCTTGATGGAATGAATCTGTGTTAGGTGGTGAAGGAATGTATTTCAGTGTATAACCTGCATAGCCTAGATTTACCTGATGCACTCATAGATGAACATAGAACAGTACAACAGGCCTTTCGGCCCACAATGTCTGTCAAACATGATGCCAAGATCATAACTTATCTACCTGCACATAACCCATATCCTTCCACTATATCTATATGCCTATCTAAAAGTCTTTTAAATACCAACATCATATCTGCCTCTACCATATCACGGTTGTTATCTTAGATATGTTAGATTATGTTAACATCTATCAGAACTACTATCACCACCAGCAGAGCGTTCCAGACACTCATCACCCTCTGTGTAAAACACTTGCCCAGCACATCTCTTTTAAACCTTGTCCCTCTCACCTCTCACCTTAAAGCCATGCCATCTAATACTTGATTTTTCCATCCTAGTAAAAGGTTTCTGACCGTCTACCCTATCTATACACTCGTTGCCAATGGTCACCAATGACATAAGAGATAAGAGGAACCACCACCAAGTCCTCTTGTTGGCAAAGTCTCATCTCCATAATGATGATGTTATTCAATCAAAATAATTTTGCTACACACTCTACTACAACTTTGATCTCAATAATATAAGAAAATAACTGCAGATGCTGGTACAAATCAAAGGTATTTATTCACAAAATGCTGGAGTAACTCAGTAGGTCAGGCAGCATCTCTGGAGAGAAGGAATGGGTGACGTTTCGGGTCGAGACCCTTCTTCAGACTGGTCTCAATAATAATCAGCAATGTTAAGCCTGTAAGCAGTGGATGTGCCAATGCTGTGGAAAACAGCTTCATGCCTATTTACGCCATATTCTTTGACAAGTTTATCTTGTGACTTATTATCCTTCTCAATATCTAAGGAGCAGCTTTATAAACATGGACGGAAGCACAATTGAGCACTTGATTATTACTTGCCATATTAATCATAACCTGCCAGTTTTGAGGACCATGTCTCAGTTTCGCTGGAGAAGATTGAGGATATTCTAAATTCTTGCTTTATGAAATATAAGCAGTGAACCTCTTCTGCAATAAACTTAAGGGTTGTTCAATTGCTACCCAGATGCTTTAGTGTGCTTCATTATATTATACCTCTGTGTGGGATTTAACCACATAATGCATCAATCAGTGATTCAGAGAGGGGGAAAAAGAAGGGAAGCATCTATGAAAGAAATTAATTGTTGTTTTCAGGAATCGCAAATGCATACCTGCTATTTATCAGCTATCCTGCAGATCTTCAATCATCCGTGACTAGAGCTGGCAATGACAAATACACAGTGGCTGGCGATACAGACATTTCTACACATCTCATTTGTGATTACATTGAATGCATTACCAAACACCAAAACACTTAGGTGGCATTCCCCCTTCTGCTCCCTTCGATCGGGAAGAAAATACAAAAGCTTGAAAACAAGTGCCACCAGACTCAGGAATAGCTTCTTCCCTTCTGTTATCAGATTACTGAACAGTCCTCCCAAAAACTCGGGTGTGATCCCGATCTTCAAACCCATCTCAGAGTAGCATTGGACTTTCAGTCTTGTACTGTAATGCTACATTGCTGTAAACTATATTCTGCACTCTGGTATTTTTCTATTTGCACCCTGCAATACGTGTAAAGGTTAATTGTACAGTATGATCTGATTTAATTGGATAGCATGCTGACAATAGTTTTTCACTGTACCCTGGTGCACATTCTATCCATAAACCAGTACCAATACCAAAATACAATATAAAATCAATTCTTATTCGCTGCTCAAATGTTGAATAAAGAAACTGATGTCAATAATAATAATAATATTCATTTATTGTCATTGCAACGAGTACAACGAAATTTAAAAAAATAGCCAATCCTGACGGTGCGTAAAAACATATATGCAATAAATGCAAAAACAAATAAATACAATTATATTAAGTACAAAAGTTTTAACAGTGTTGCCTAGTGCAGAAAGTAGTGTTCAGTTCTCGTATGGCCCTGGGGTAAAAACTGTTCTTAAGTCTGTTTGTTCGGGATTTGATCGACCTGAAACGTCGACCAGAGGGCAGATGAACAAACAGACGGTGGCCGGGGTGGGATGAATCATTTATTATTTTGCCTGCTCTACTGAGGCAGCGTAGGCTGAACAGGTGCTCCAGGGAGGGCAGTGAGCAGCCGATGATCTTCTGGGCCGTCGTGATTACCCTCTGAAGGGCCTTCCTGTCCTTTTCTGAGCAGCTGGCATACCATGTGGTTATACAGTATGCCAGCACACTCTCGATGGAGCAGCGATAGAAGGACATCATGAGCTTCTCCTGCAGGTTGGTTTTCCTGAGGATCCTCAGGAAGTGGAGTCTCTGCTGTGCCTTCTTCACTGTGGTGATGGTGTTGGTAGACCAGGTAAGATCCTCTGCGATGTGCGTACCCAGGAACCTGAAAGCGGGTACCCTTTCCATACAGACCCCATTGATGTAGAGTGGGTCGTGTTCTACACTGGTTTTCCTGAAGTCAATTATAAGTTCGTTTGTTTTGGAGGAGTTCAGGACAAGATTGTTCACTGAACACCATGCTGCCAGCCTTTGGATTTCATCCCTGTAGGCTGTCTCATCTCCTCCTGAGATGAGTCCAACCACAGTCGTGTCATCCGCGAACTTGATGATGGTGTTGGTGGGATGGGTGGGGGCGCAGTCGTGAGTGTAGAGGGAGTAAAGGATGGGGCTCAACACACAGCCCTGTGGTGAGCCGGTGCTCAGTGTAATGGTGGAGGAGAGGTGAGGGCCTATTTTGATGGTCTGGGGGCGGTTGGTCAGGAAGTCCTTGATCCATTGGCAGATGGTTTGGGAAAATCCAAGGTCAGAAAGTTTGGTGACCAGTCTGCTCGGGATGACCGTGTTAAAGGCAGAGCTGAAGTCGAGGAAGAGCATCCTCACATAGCTCCCCTGGTGTTCAAGGTGGGTCAGTGCAGTGTGAAGAGCAGTGTCGATGGCATCCCCTGTAGACCTATTTGCTCTGTAGGCAAACTGGTATGGGTCGAAGGTGGGTGGGAGGCTGGCTTTGATGTACTGCAGGACCAGTCTCTCGAAGCACTTTGTGATGACCGGTGTGAGTGCTACCGGACGGTAGTCGTTAAGGCCGCTGATGACAGACTTTTTCGGCAGTGGGATGATTGTGGCGGACTTCAGGCAGGGAGGGATGGTGGATTTTAAAAGGGACAGGTTGAAGATTTTTGTGAAGACCTCAGATAATTGGTCTGCACATTCCCTCAGCACTCTTCCCATCACACCATCGGGGCCTGCAGCTTTCCTGGGATTCACTGCTCTGAGCACGCGCTTAACATCATACTCCTGCACAGTGAAGGTGTTGCTGTCAGGTGCTGGAGAGGGTGTTATGTCTGCCACTGCAGCTTTCACCTCGAAACGAGCAAAGAAACAGTTAAGTTCCTCTGCCAGTGAGGCGTCGCCGTCGGCAGTCGTGCGGTTGCTGGTCTTGTAGTTGGTGATGTGCTGGATGCCTTGCCATACCCGCCGTGGGTCATTGTTGGTAAAGTGGTCCCCCTGAGGACAAGATGGCGGCGCACACAGATGCAGCGGCTCACAGCTCTCCCTTTCGGTGCTTTTTACGTGTGTTATCTGTGTTATGTCTGTTAGTCAATTTTAGTCATGCAAATCAGGCAAATCCTACTTACAACCGCAAGGATCTTCTGATCATAGGATTCCAGTGCAATCGGGACCTTACGAGCGAATTGCTACACCCACGAAATATACCGGAGGAGATAGCCAGGACACCGGGCTCTCCGTGGATAGTTATCGGCGTGAACAGGCGTCGCAGGCGGAGGAGAAACAGGAAGCAAAAGCGAGGATGCCGGTCCGGTATACTTGCCAAGCTAAAGAGACAGCCACACAAACCACCGCTACCCAGCATGTTTCTCACCAACGCCAGATCCATCATCAACAAAATGGACGAATTAAAACTACAGATATCAGCAAACAAACTCGTGGAGGACTGTTGTATTCTCTTAGTAACAGAGACATGGCTTCATCCACTTATCCCAGACGGAGCCATTGAGCTAGCCGGGCTTACAGCGTTTCGCTGGGACAGAAACATCGACTCCGGTAAGAGCAAGGGGGGGGGGGGGGTTATGCATTTACGTGCACAACAACTGGTGCACTAACATCCAAATCATGAATAGCCACTGTTCTCCTGATCTGGAGTTCCTAACAGTTAAATGCTGGCCTTTTTACCTTCCTCGTGAATTTACAGTGGTTATAGTAACAGCAGTCTACATCCCACCGAATGCTAACGCTAGCACAGCTTTAGGCTACCTGCTCGGTGCAATAAACTCACAACAGAGCACATATCCAGAAGCAGCCCACATCATAGCCGGGGACTTTAACCATGCAGACCTAAAGTCAGTTCTCCCGAAATTTGAACAACACATAAGATGTGCGACCAGGGGGAAAAACACACTAGACAAGGTTTATTCAAATATTAAGAAGGGTTTCAGGTCAGCACCACTACCACACCTGGGGCAGTCAGATCACCTGTCCACATTCTTAACTCCAGCATACACCCCACTCAGGAGGAAAGCTCCAGTCACCATAAAGACTGTTAAGACATGGCCTGAAGGAGCTTCCTCGCAGCTGCAGGATTGCTTCGAAAGGACCAACTGGGATATTTTTGAGGATCAGGACTTGGAGGAGTATACATCAACTGTACTCTGCTACATCCAAAACTGTGTTGACAATGTCACCGTCGACAAACGTATCCGGTTGTATCCCAATCAGAAGCCCTGGATGACAAAGGATGTCAGGTCTCTCCTCAAGGACCGTAACACCGTCTTCAGGTCTAGTGATAGAGCTCTATACAGTGCTGCTAGAACCAACCTGAAGAGAGGCATCAAGGATGCCAAAGTGTCCTACAAGAGGAAGATTGAGGACCACTTTACCAACAATGACCCACGGCGGGTATGGCAAGGCATCCAGCACATCACCAACTACAAGACCAGCAACCGCACGCCTGCCGACATGTACAAAGCAGCTGTGATCTAAGAAAAAAATCTATTGCTGCTTGATTAATGCGATAGGAATGGACATGGAAGGGCAGAAGTGAAAATGTATTTCAGTACTGTAATGGCCTGTGTTAGGATTATGGAGGATGTTATTTGCTAGTATTTGCCTTCTGTATGAGCTGCATAGTTTAATTTAGTTTAGTTTAGTTCAGAGATGCACAGCGGAAACAGGCCCTTCGACCCACCGAGTCTGCACCAACCAGCGATCCCCGCACACCAACACTATCCTACACACACTAGGGACAATTTACATTTATACCAAGCCAATTAACCTACAAACCTGTATTTCTGGAGTGTGAAAGGAAACCGAAGATCTCGGAGAAAACCCATGCAAGTCATGGGGAGAACGTACAAACTTCGTACAGCCAAACACCTGTAGTCAGGATCGAACCTAGGTCTCTGACGTTGTAATACAGTAGCTCTCCCGCCACGCCACCGTGCCACCCAGGTGCAGAAAGTTAAGAATAATTTTAGATTTCTGTGTATTTAGGGCAGCACAGTGGTGCAGCGGTAGAGTTGCTGCCTTACAGCGCCAGAGACCCGGGTTCCATCCTGATACGGGTGCCGTCTGTATGGAGTTTGTATGTTCTTGCTGTGACTACATGGGTTTTCTCCGGGTGCTCCAATTACCTCCCACACTCCAAAGATGAATAAGTTTGTAAGTTAATTGGCTTTAGTTAAATTGTAAATAGTCCCTCGTGTGTAGGATAGTACTAGTAAACAGGCTGATCGCTGGTCGCCGAAGACCATGCTGTATTTCTAAAGTCTATTAACTGCTACAAGCATGAGCACTGAATGGCCCCTGCCAGTTCTATTTTATTTCCAGGCCTAATCCTCATACAGCCCTAAAGCTATCCCAATGATTAAGTTGATAGTTGTGTTCTTGGTTTTTATGAAACTCATTTGCAGTAAAATCTCTCCTCAATTGCAAGTGATTTTCTGAAAGCAGATCAACCCCCTGCTGTGCAGAGCAGCCGGAAGCAATGATGGCAACTTCGAGGTGCAATTATTCAAAATGTACTGAATATTCATAGATCCTCATTCTATGCTCCATCATAAGTAATGTTAGTTTCCAAATGTCTGCCTTCTGCAAACTTATTGATGATCTTCATTGAGGGGTGGATACTCATGTCCTGGCAGAATGTAATAAGTGAAGGTTATTGTCATCTATATACTAAAACTCTTGTTTGTTTGTTTGTTTGTTTGTTCCTGAACTACAGCCAAAACGGTACATGATACGTGACAATTTTAGGCCCACCTTACTCACCGCCATCCCTTTGGTGCTAACGGAAGAGGTTTCATTGAAATCGGTGATATATTTTTTAAGTTATTCACATTTTAAAGTTTAAATCTATCTCCTAGGGAGGGAGGGGGGTGGAGGGAGGAAGGAAGAGAGGGGGGTGGAGGGAGGGGGGGAGGGAGGGGGAGGAGGATAAGGGGAGTTGAGGGGGATGGAGTGTGGGGGAGGGGAAGGGGAGGGGAGGGGAAGGGGGAGGGGAGGGGAGGGGAAGGGGGAGGGGAGGGCGTGGAGGGTGGTCAGAGGGGAGGAGGTGGAGGGGGGAGGTGGAGGGGAGATTGGGGGAGGGGAGGGAGGGGGAGGAGGGCGGGAGGGCGGGAGGGAGGGAGGGAGGGAGGGAGGGAGGGAGGGAGGGAGGGAGGGAGGGAGGGAGGGAGGGAGGGAGGGAGGGAGGGAGGGAGGGAGGGAGGGAGGGAGGGAGGGAGGGAGGGAGGGAGGGAGGGAGGGAGGGAGGGAGGGAGGGAGGGAGGGAGGGAGGGAGGGAGGGAGGGAGGGAGGGAGGGAGGGGGAAGGGGGTGTGCTGCACCAATGCAGGAGGTTTGGGCCCAACGGGTCCACTTGGTCTAGTATGTTTTATAATCTGAAAAGTTTTACTCATCAAATACATCCTAGTGAGAATAAAACTAATTATTGTTTTAATCTTAGTGGTTTAATTTTTTACATCCAATAGTTAGGGTCATATTACTGAAGCACCTGATAAAACCACTGAATACAGAGAAAGTGCAAATGCAGTGAATGATGATGTGCGACTCGTACAGTAATAGCTGAAAACTGGTCACCACAACTATTTACCACAAACCACTGAAGCCACTTGCTTTGTCCTTCCTGTTTAGCAGTTCTTTCAATTTAATTGGATAGAATTATAAACATTTTGATGATGCAAGTCACTCTTCTACCAATCACCAAGTCAAATTTGTAAGGTTAAAACATGTTTGGAATATTTATAATGCTAGACAGAACAGTGCTCCCTTTAAATTAATATTCAGCTATGACTTGAATTTATTAAGCTCTGCGTGTTCAGCTGTTGAACTTTTCTGTGCAGTTTGATTTGCAATAATTAAGTTTGTAAAAATTAAATTGGCTCCAATTATTATAATCTACTCGATAATTGGATTCAACACATATTATAGTCATAGAATTATACAGCATGGAAATAGATCAGTTGGACAAATTTCTCCTTACTGACACCAAGATATGAGCTGGTCCCATTTTCCTGCGTTTGGCCTTTGTCCCTTTAAATCTTTCCTATCCATGTACCCGCGACCACCCATCCCCCCCCCCCCCCCCATCCCCATGTATTTTAAACATTGTAATTGTACCTGTCTCTACGGCACGCTCTGGCAGTTAGTTCCATAAACCCATCACCCTCTGTGTACAAAGGTTTGCCTCAAGCCTCTTCTAAATCTTGCTCCTCTCACCTTCAAGCTACCCACTCTAGTTGTAGATTCCACCACACGGAGAAAAAGACTGTGACTATCCACCTTATCTATGCCACTAATAATATTCTATACCTCCACAAGATCTTACGGCATATTATAAAAATGCAGTCAGTACTGATATATCAGTTCTTATAGTTATGGAGGATGGGTAGTTTTAGGCTACAAAGCAGTACTTATCACTTGGTCACCAGGTAAATAGGGTGGACCAATAGAGGCAGAAGTTAATTCCGATGAATATGAGGTGATACATTTTGGGAGGTTCATTAACCTTATTAAGGTTCATTACGGTTAATTAAGAGTAGATCATATGCCAGAGATGGATAGATGGTTGGAGAGATGATTGACAGGTCAGAGTCACATTGTAGTCTTATCAATACCAGCAATACAGAGTACCCGTAGCAACAATTATCACAAAATAGATGTTGGACGTTATACGTTTGTACAGCAAATGTTGTAGAACATACAATAATATAGCACAGGAACAGGCCATTCTTCCCAAAATGCCTGTACCAAACATGATGCCAAGGTAAACTAATCTCATCTGCCTGCACATGACCCCTATCCCACCAATCCCATGTGCCCATGTGCCAATGTGAAAGCCTCTTCGATGCCACCATCATATCTGCTCTCCCAGCATCTCTGGCTGTGCATTCCAGACATCCACCACCCTCCATATAAAACACTTGCACCAGACATCTCCTTTAAAATTTGCCCCCCTCGCCTTAAAGCTAGGTCCCCTAGTCTTTGACATTTCCATCCTGGGATCTTCTGTCTACCCTATTTATACCTGTCATAATTGTATACACTTCTACCAAGGTCTCCCCTCAACTCCGGCATTCTAGAAAAAGCAATCCAACCTCTCCTTGTAATTAACAACCGCTTAATCCCGGCAGTATTCTGGTAAACCTCTCCAAACCTTCCACATCCTTCCTGTAATGAAGTGACCAAATGCAGCCTAACCAAAGTCTTACTTGACTACCAGGCTCTTATACTTAATGCACTGATTAATGAAGGTGACCATACCATATATCAACATTGGTTATCAATGATTAGTGGTTAACTCCTCTCTAAATTATTCTGGAAGGAATTATGGTTAAAACATTCCTACACCTGAGTAACAACTTACTGATGATGATTAGTGTTCTACTTTTATTGCAATGTTGTGGAAACTGTAGGTCCTGCAATATCAAGCACTTGCTGTAGCTTCCAACTCATCTGCCTCTCTGACGTGGGGGAGTTTTGGTAAATCACGAGAACATGATTGAAGTCTGTTGCATCTTTCGACAGAACTACTGCATTGGTGCATAAAATGGCTGAGCATCACTTTATAGAACAATTATAGAAGGGGGAAAATGTCGGCCTTGCCAGCAAATCCCAGATCCTGCAAAACGAACAAATGAAAGATCTTGCCTTAAAAATGACAATAAAAGATTCTCAAATTACTTCAGAGTAGGAGCACAATGTTTGATCACTAATAAATTCAGAGAATTAGGGCGAAATACAGCACATGAGCACAAGTTTACACATCAAGATAAATGGAAGCAGGCACAGTGGCAAAGCTAGCAGATGTACATTCCCACAACTCCAGTTCAATCACAAACTCAGGATTTGCCAGTGTGGAGTTTGCATGTTTCTCCATGTGTCCATGTGGGTTTCTCCCGGGTGTTCTGGTATCCTCCCACATCGCAAAAACATGTGGGTTGGTAACTTAGTTGGCTGGTGTAAATGTGTAAATGCTCTTAAAGTGTGGATGAGTGGTAGAGTAACGGGGGGGGGGTTGATGAAAATGGAGAGAATAAAATGGTTTATAGCAGGAACAGTGAGGGAGGGAGGGGGGAACTGTTGGGGGGCGGGGGGAGGGGGAGAACAAAGGAGGAGCCGGCGTACTTTGTAACTTTGTCAGTGCCGTTGGTGGCTGGTCTTTGCATACCCTGGGTATGCAAGCAAAGAATTTCACTGTGCCTTGTCACATGTGACAATAAAGTATTCCATTCCATTCCAACAACATAAAAGGGGATGCTTGATTTTCAGTGCAGACTCTTTAGGTTAAAATACCTGTTTCTGTGCAGTACTTCATTATGATTTTATGTTGCTACAAGTGATCAAACATTTGGCTAAATTTGGTTTTAAGGAACATCTTAGAGAGAGATGGAGAGTCCAAAAGGCTTAGGAAAAGAATTCCAGGCCTTCAGGTCCTGGGAGCTGAAGTTACAGGCGCCTGTGGTGAAGTGAATAAAACCAGGCATTGTCATGCACAAGAGGTCACTAGTGGAGGAAGGTCGTGATCACAGTAAATTGTAAGGTTGGAAGCGGTTACAAAGATGGGAAGGAGTGAAACACCAAAGGGATTTAAAAGCCAAAGTTTAAGTTTTAAAGAAAATATCAGATCGGGAGCCAGTGAGTACAAAGGCAATGAGCAAATAAATGGATGATTCAAATTAGGCAGCAGAGTTTGAGATAACGTTTAACTTTATGATGTATGATAAGCATTAGAGATAAGCATTTATTAGGTGGAGGTAATGAAACAACCTATGTCACAGTGAACTGCTGTTGTAATTAGAGTTATTGTAAACATCTGTAAACAAGGAATTACGAGCGAAAATTGATATTTGATATAGTTTATGCAGCAAAGATAGCCTTTAGGGGTAACCTGAGAGGTGACGTGGGAGAACATGAAAGTCCATGCAAGCTCTGTAAATATTTCAGCAACAAGCATTGTATTTGTCCAATCAAGTAATAATGGATGAGCGCTGCTGCTGGTTTTATTACATGGTTATGTTCTTTTCGGTTTATTATGACATTACTTTGTGGCTATTAATATTTATTTGCAAGATGAAAACTACTGCTGAGATATGCGTGATCCCTGATAACAGCTGCACAATGCAACACTGCGAGAATCGGTGATACCATGTAAATCTGATAACACTTCTTTCCTATTTTCCTGATGCCTGTTTATTAACTGTTAAACGTTGTAACAGTTTTATACCTGTCTTCCTCCCTGCTCCCATAAAACACAATTTCCAGAGGCCTTCGTGACATAACCATTGAGGTAATTACTGACTAGTCTTTGCTGTTGGTGATAACATGTCTTCTTCTTAAACAGTCCCAAGGCATTGAGGATGATTAGCTTCCATGCAGTGGTGTTGGCTCATGAGGGAACTGCAAACTCTTCCACGGATGGGACTAAAGGTGTTAGATGGAGAGGATAGGAGGTTGTTCGCTCTTACCACTGTTTACCACAGGCCTTATGCAAGCTCTAGATTCGTATCCAAGGTCCTCGATGCCATCCTAAATGCTTCGTCTCCTCTTTGATTGGTCATGGACCAGAGATTTGTAGGAGACAGTGGAGATTTTAAATTTCCCTAAGAAGGCTTTGAGCATGTCCGTGAGATGTTCGCACGGTGCACCTGGGAATCTCTTATCATTACAGAATTCAGAATAGAGTGTCTGCTTCGTGGGTCTGGTATCAGACGTGAAAGCAATGAAGCTTGTCCAACAGAGCCAATTGAGAGTAATTAGTGCCTCAATACTGGGGATGCTGCCATGGTAGAAGACACCCACAGTGGATCAATTCTCCCGGTGAATTTGGAGCATTTTGTAGAAGGCTGCATTGGTGGTTCTTTTCCAATGCTTTAAGGTATCTACTTTAGGTCAAGAGTACTATAGGAGAGCAGGGATCACTGCTGGCTGTTAGACCATGAGTTAGACCGGTCACCCAGTCCGTAGTCTTTTCTTGATTGACTAAAGTGTGTGTCGTCATATTGAAGGTGAAATTCATTTGTGAAGTGGTTAATGCTTTCCAGGGTCTCGCTGTAATCGGATGGCTTTGTGGTGCAGCAGTGCTAGGTTGGTAGAAGCTCTTTGTTCTGTGGACGTTGAGTGTAAGACTCTCGGCATGGGGACCACACCACACCATTGTTTGTTGTTGGTCTTCATTGAGATTGCCTCTGCTGTATGTGGCAAGTGAGACTGACTTTATTTAGTCAACCTAGATTGACTACAAATTACAGCACGACAATCTTTGGGAGATCTCATCATTTCTTGGTCCATGGGTTACACAAGGTTTAGCTCAGTGTTCGGCTTACATTATTATCAAGAATTTGTTTAATGACAACAAAGAAACTTGGTTAGGGCTTCATTCAAAACTGACGTGATCTGGCTCAAGCTGAGGTCATTCCTTTTAGCTATCAATTAATCATCTATGAATTAGGCATTTATTTCACAAAATGCTGGAGTAACTCAGCAGGTCAGGCAGCATCTCAGGAGAGAAGGAATGGATGACGTTTCGGGTCGAGACCCTTCTTCAGACTGAATTAGGCATGTTCACTCAAAGCTGGACTGTGACTTTTATATACACTTGCTACAGGCATAGAGTATTTTGCTCTCTTATTTCTAAGTTGACTTACTGCAGGCATGACAAAGATTCATATTTATGGTATAAGTACAAATCTATACCTAACTTCAAAAAAATGGATTCTGTTAAAAGAGATGCCAAGTGAAACAAAACCCATTACAAAATGTGTTTATTTTCTCATCTGTCACTGTACGTGAGAGCTCCATCTAATCTCACTGCCTGGTTGGAGAGTCATTTCCTCACCAATCCTGAAATTGAGCTGGGCTGCAGTGAAGACACTCATCATTTAGATAGGCACAGTCTCGATGATAAGTGAGTTACAACCACGCCATCACAATGAAGCAAGGTTTCATGATTTCTGTTCTTAAAATATATTCAATCCACTGTGCTGCAGGCATGGACATTTTACAAAGTATTGTTAAATGAAGATTAATGTAGGCAGCTTGACCATGTTAGTAGAACATGGAAAAGTATAGCACAGGAACAGTCCCTGTGACCCACAATGTCTGTACCGAACATGATGCCAAGATACACTAATCTCATCTGCCTGCACATGTCGCTATCAAGAAGCTTCTTAAATGCCACTATCATATTTGCCTCCACCACTACCCCTGTTATAGTGAGTTTTTAATCCCTCAAAGTACTAGCCTACTCAAACTATGCTTATGTAAAACCAACTATTCCATTATAGATGGCCAGTCTGGTGCTATGAGACAAATAGATCCTCGACATTGTTTACAAAATTGCTCCTCAGCCTTGGAACAGAAACTTTGGATGATCAAGAGTGAAGAAATCAAGTATTATCCAGCAAGGGGAGGAAATGAATTCATTAAAGTTCAATGGATGAAGAGGCAGCTAGTATGAAATTTAAAACTAAATAGAAACACTTGGTGAGAGAAGTTTGACCTCGGTCCATGGCACTACGATGCTGTTGATAACTGCGTCTGTGGCAGCAGGTCGCCTGCAGTCTGTCTGTCTTTCTTCGTCTTAGTGTTAGCGTTAGGTGTATGTAACTGTCATTTTTTAGCTGTGTATTATGTGGGGGGGGGGACTTTTTAAATTTCTTTCTTCAATGACGATGCGACTTTATTCCGTTCGCGCTGCGGCCTAACATCGAAGGGTTGGCGGCCTCCAGCTGGTATTGACCAGGAGGGCTCCGATCGCAGAGCCTGTGGACTTACCATCGCGGAGCTGGCTGGCTTTCGGAGGCTGTGGTGGCGCTTCGACTGCGGCTGCGACTTTCGGAGGCTTCGGCCGCGGGCCCTGTGGACTGTAACATCGGGAGCTCGCAGGTCCCTGGTTGGCGAACGACTTTTCGGGAGCTCCAGCCATAGCAGCTTCGTCTGCCCTGAATTCCAAGGCTCGAATCAGCCCGTTCGCAGGACCTTTCATCGCCGTGCGCGGCTCGGCCGCGGGATCCTCCATCGCCCGGCGGGGGCTTCAATATCGGGAGCCTCGATCGCCTCGAAGCAGCAGTTTGACTGCCTGACCGCGGGAGAAGAAGCAAGGAAGAGATAAGACTTTTTTTACCTTCCATCACAGTGAGGAGGTGCCTGGAGGAGAGTCACTGTGATGGATGTTTATGTTAAATTTATGTAATTGTGTGTTTTGTTTGCTTTTTATTGTTATGACTGTTTGGCAACGACATCTCGTTCAATTTTATTTTTGAATGACAGATAAATGCAATGAATCAGTCAAGGATTACTATGATTCATAACACTGTTTCTAGCTATTTATCTCAAATTCACTAGCATTTCCATGTCAAAGAAAATGTAAATCTATTAAAAATCACACATCTTTCTCTGTTCACAGGGTTTTGCCAGCTACCAAGGGTCTTCAACAGCTTCCTCCCATCAGCCATCCTGCACATCCTGCACATCCTTAAGTGGAATTTACACTACTGTATTTGTTCTATGTACTTTGATTTTTACACCATGGTGGTCTAGTTTACTTAGAATATTTGATAATTTATTTTAGTTGTTGCTGCCAATGTACCTGTAAAGCTGCTGCAAAGAAGAATTTCAGTGCTCTTGCGCACATCTGGTGCATTTGACAAGTAAGTACCCTTGAAAGTAGAAAGACAAGAACAGCAGGCACATAGGAACACCACCACCAGCACCCCAGTTCCTCTCTAAATCGTACACCATCCTGACTAGGAAATACATTGCCAGTTCTTTGTTGCTGCCAGAACCCCAGCATTGTTGGCACCTTCAACAGAAAGGCTGTAGCAGTTCCAGGAGGCAGCTAATCAGCACCTTCTCAAGTGCAATGGGTAACAAACAGTGGCCTTGCCAGTAATACTGAGATTCCAGAAACAAATTAAAAGAAATGTTGTGTGTGAACGACAGAAGAGAAAAACCATTGAGAAGCATTGTGGTACAATTATCGGAAGTAATTGGTGCGCCTTGTTCACATCACCCGAAAATGTACTTACAAAAATGCACACATCCATAATCTTTAAGATTTAGAATTGATCGTGTACACTGTAATTTGCACTAATGGCAGGTACTGAATAAGTCACTGCGTGCAGAGTACATGGTAGATTTCCAATTTGGCAATGGCTGACTTAACACCATTCCTGGATATAAATCTTATAACATTCATTGTCTGAGGATCGTAGTTTGCTGAATGGGTTCACTCTTAGCTGAAGGTCAAAAATTATGTGTATGGATACAGCTGTTACAGGCTACAGATGTTAGTGAAAGGACACAGTAAATGGCACTAGTCATTGAAATATAAATAACTATAAGAAAGCAAGCAGCTCTGTTACAGATGTTATTGGAATAGCGATTAAGGATCTGGTACACAAACGTCGAGGACATACCTCCAAAATAGCTAGAAAATAAACAACAAGCTGTTGGAGGATCTCAGCAGGTCAGGCAGCATCAGTCTGAAGAGCATTGCTAAACACTGAAAGATAATTGGCTATAGGAAAGCAAGCAACTCTGCTGAAGACATCGTTGGATTAGTCACGAGGATTCTGGTGCACCAACTTTGAGGACAATACCTAAGAAAAGCAGCAAAAAATAGCTGGAAAATGAAACATAAAGTGGTGGAGAAACTCAGCAGGACAGGCAGTATCAGTCTGAAGAAGAGCCCTGATCCAAAGCATCGATCGTCCATTCCCTCCCCGGATGCTGCTAGATACGCTGATTCCTCAAGTGTTTAGCTCATCATTCAAGCATTTGCAGTTCCTTGCATCTATGAGCTAGAAAATAACATGAACATCTCTAAACATCAAGGTTCAATTCAAAGAACCAACTGGAAAATATTGGATGGCACAGTGGGTGGGCGAACTCCAGTGAGTAGGATAGTTTCATTCTGGCACGAGTAGTAACAATAACCAGAAATCTTCATCTAATATACCCAGAATAAAAGATACTCATTTCTGAAAAAGTGCGGGAATGCTGGCAGTATCTCTGGCTAACATGAAGAGAATACTGTATGTTTCAGGTTGGGACACTTCTTCTTTCTTGTGCATTCACTCTTTAGTTTAGTTTAGAGACACAGCGCAGAAACGGGCCCTTTGGCCCACCAAGTCTGCGCTGACCAGCGATCCCTGTACACTAACACTATCAGCAATTCAACCACTGCGCCACCGTGCCGCCCCGTGCCCCTCATGATGTATGAAACGTAAAATGGTTTGTGATATTTACATGATTTTGCAATATTGGAATCCAATAATAATATTATTCAACTAACTTGAATTCAAATAATGGGGGCATTAGATTTTCTTTGTTTTTGGCCTGGTTCGCAAATTGATCAATAGTGTTGGTTTGATCTCAAAGCTACCAATTACATTGAGAAATATTTTGCATGCAATATTCTCCAAATTGCAAACTATGGCAATTGTACTATGTCATAGTTATTCAGGCAGTGATCCATTTTCTCCGCATGTAAAACACAATAGATTTAAATAAGTTTCTACTGTAACAATAATAACAAGAGGGTATTGCCAATCCAGTTACTAATGAGCGTAAAATTGCAGATGATTCTGTGTGAATTGTCACTCATGTTCAGAAGCCATCAAGCTGATGGTTTTATGAAATGTAAAATTCAGTGGGTGCCGTGTTGCGGTTAATCGTAGCACCAATTAGTTAGGTTTTAATCTATGTCTGGCCCTGCTCCAAATTGTATGAGTTGTTCAGAAGAACACTGTGGGGGTAATGGTGCTTTTGAAGTTAGAAAATGGCTGAAGGGGAATTGGCAGCCTGCTTTACTTTCCTTTCTGACTTTTATTTCTGTTGAAGTCTATGAAAATATGAAATGGACTACTGTTTAACACTAAGCTAAAATCACTCATTGCGAGAACTGAGTAAAAGTGTTCCATGACTGAATAATCAAGAACATAAGAAACAGAACCATGAGAAGGCTACTCAGTCCCTTGTGTCTGCTATGCCATTCGGTAAGATCATGGTGATCTTTTACCTCAGTATTACTTTCCTGCATTCTTTTCAAATCCAAAACTCTATCAATGTCTAGCCAGAGAAAAACGTTTCTCACATTTTTCATGTCAAGCCCCCATAAAAATGTTATAATTTTCAATTAGGTTTTTAATGTCATTTTTCTGAATATAGTGTTGTAGGCAAGAACCTAGGCAAAAACCTGCTTAGTCTCTCCATCCCGCAGTCAATACCCTCTTCCACGTACTTTGCAAGAACCTTGTATCTGAAGAACAAGGTCAAGGGCTGAGCTTCTCCGGTGTTGCTGTTTGGATCCACGCACTGGCCTTGCTTACAGACCCAGCCCACTCTGCACATGGTACATCATGGAATGGTGCTTTTCAATGGTGCTTTTATTGTCACATGCGCAAATGCACAGTCACATTTTATTCTTACATATCGTCCAATACAGTAGTTCCACACCATAAGAATACGTGTCTCCTGGAACCAGAAAAATACAATGAAAAACGAAGAGCACAATGCCAGGAACAGAATATTTTTGGATAATTCAAGGGAATAGTAATGGTTCAGTGTGGGAACATTCATAACAGTGTTGTGTTGCTGGACACCTCTTTAGTCCCCAATTTCTCATTCTTTCTGCTTTGTTAACGTATGAAGATGAGCAGAAGTACTTGATGTTCTATTAAAGCAAATAAAATCCTACTTCCAAAACAAAATTCCATGATAAACTATCGGTTTAAAATCTTGTTTTGTTTGAGGTGTCATGAAAATAGAGATATGTACAGGATGCAAACCATTCCTACTTTATGCTGTGATGACATGAGGTACTTCCAAGGAAGAGGTATTGTGCAGAGCAAGGTGTGGATACCATTCAGCTGATACTCCAAGCGAAATTGCAAACCTGTTTCAAATTTGTGACAAATTTAGGATCGTTTGTATGAAAGACCAATTCTATTGAAGACAGAATTTACAAGAACAATGGGCATTTTATATAGGTTAAAAAATAATCAGGAGATGCAGGATTCAAGTCTAGTTGTCATCTAAAAGTTGAAAGGTAAAGAAGGTTTTGACAGTCGGCTGCAAGAATTGTCACATTCTTCTCGTGGCTATTTAATTGCTATTCTGGAGTTCAGCGCTTTAATCTGTGCCTTGTCAGATGTGCAGGAGCAGCGGTAGAATTGCTGCTTTACAGTGCTTGCAGCGCCATACACCTGGGTTCGATTCCGACTATGGGTGCTGTCTGTACGGAGTTTGTACGTTCTCCCTGTGACCGCGTGGGGTTTTTCCCGAGATCTTCGGTTTCCTCCCACATTCCAAAGACGTACAGGTTTGTAGGATAATTAGTTTGGTATGTGTTAAAAGTTGTCCCCAATGTGTGTGCAGGATAGTGTTAATGTGTGGGGATCGCTGGTCCGTGCAGACTCGATGGACCAAAGGGGCTGTTTCCGCACTGTATCTCTACACTAATTGGTACATCATGTAATGGTGCTTTTCAATGGTGCTTTTATTGTCACTGGTGATCATTGTGATCATTGGTACTTCAGTGCTCAACTTTCAATCAGCCAGTGAATCTTTTCAAGCGCCACAGTATGAATTTTAAATTTAGATTTAGATTTAGAGATACAGCGCAGAAACAGGCCCTTCGCCCCACCAGGTCTGCGCCGCCCAGCGATCCCCGCACATTAACACTATCCTACACCCACTAGGGACAATTTTTTTTAACATTTGCCCAGCCAATTAACCTACATATCTGTACGTCTTTGGTGTGTGGGAGGAATCTCGGTGAAAACCCACACAGGTCACGGGGAGAACATACAAACTCCATACAGACGGCGCCCGTAGTCAGGATCGAACCTGAGTCTCCGGCGCTGCATTCGTTCTAAGGCAGCAACTCTACCGCTGCGCCACCGTGCCGCATAATTTATGTAGCGCCTTTAAAGCAGCAAAGCATTCAAAAGTTTTTTTGTTGTTCCCTGAACGTTTTCAGTTATATCATGAGGAAGATGAGAGGGCATAGTTTTAAGGTGAGAGAGGTCAATTTAAAGGAGGTGTGGGAAAAGTTGTGTTTTGTTTTTACACAGAGTGGTGGGTGCCTGGAAAACACTGCAAGGGGTAGGTTTGGAGGCAGATACAATAATTGCATTTCGGAGGCTTTTAGATAGGTACAGGAATGGAGGTATATGGATCACGTGCAGGTGGAGGAGATTAACAGTATCATGTTCGGCCCAGTAGCTGTGGGCTGGTTTCACGCAGTACTGCTGAATGTTCTATGTTCCGTGTTTTTAAGACAACTGATAATCGTAATAAAGTTGGGAAGTTCATGGTGGGGGTTTCTTGGATCACTGTGTCACATCCATTGATCTGCCACCATGTAAATGGTTCATTGTAATCAGTTAATTGGCCCTCTGTAAATTGCATCTGGTAGATAGGGAGTGGATGAGAAAGTGGGATAACAAAGAACTAGTGAGACTCCCAGACTGAAGAAGGGTCTCAACCTGAAACGTCACATATTCCTTTTCTCCAGAAACGATGTCTGACCTGTTGAGTTACTCCCGCGTTTTGTGTCTAACTAGTGAGAATGGGTGATCAATGGTCAGCATGGGCTCGGTTGTGCCGATGAGCTTCTTTTCATGCTGTATCTCTCAATCATTTACATATTTCAATCACTCCTCTCACAGCCCATCTTGCTCATCTCTCTTTGTAGAAAAACACTAATGCAAGGGATAACCCAGTGAATCTCCACTTCCTCACCTCCAAGATCGGTTTCATTTTTTTGGTATAAAAAAAACTGAAGTCCAACTACATTTTCACCAAATGCCTTTACAATTTATAACAATTATTTTATGTTTCAACAATGTTGCAATGCTTATTTATATTTATATTTTTATTTGGTTTAGCCAGTACAGCAAGATTAACTAGTTTCTCCATTTAAAAAATGTATAAATTTTCCGGTCTTCCTAACTGTGAATAGCATCACATTGTCCCGCATTATATTCCAACTGCCACAGGTGTCAGGGGTTATGGGGAGAAGGCAGGAGAATGGGGTTAGGAGGAAGAGATAGATCAGCCATGATTGAATGACGGATTAGACTTGATGGGCCGAATGGCCTAATTCTGCTCCTATCACTTGTGAGCTTATGCCACTTCCTGCCGGCACTTTTTAACCTGACAATATCACTTTTCAAACTCTTTGGTCTTGCTCACAGCTCACTTCCTGATTCGGTTCATACAATCAGTTTGTACAGGCGTGGATACATTATATGTTCTTTTCATCCACTGCAGAGTTTGTTAATTCATTAATGTGCTTAACGTAAAATAATATATATCACTTGTCCAAATATCTCAACTTGATAAACAGGAAGCAATTATAATTGTTAGACTTTTAGTGAGAAAATTGATGAGTTATCTGGATTAACAGCCTCTGGTTTACTGCAGAACATCCAATATTGATGAAGGGAAAAAAACCAAATTGAATTTACCACCCTTGCTTATTCCATAATATGTTGTAATAAATAATGAAAGCACTGATCTCTGCTTAGTGATGCCACCTGAATAGAGCTCTTAAGGATAGCGGAGTGAGGGGGTATGGGGAGAAGGCAGGAACGGGGTACTGATTGAGAGTGATCAGCCATGATCGCATTGAATGGCGGTGCTGGCTCGAAGGGCTGAATGGCCTACTCCTGCACCTATTGTCTATTGAATCTGCCAGCCTCATGAGATTACCTCGATAATCAATCAAAAATGCTAATGTTATACATAAATGATCTGCTTCTTGAAGCAGTAGACTGAATGGATTAAGCAAGGGTAGAGAGAGTGGTTGCTGTCCATTTATTAAACAAGCTTAGATGAGAAAAGAACCATTGAATAGAAAAGACCATTCAACCCAAATGATTCTGTAGATACGCAGATGAGAAAATTATGATTATTGCTTAACTTACCCATACACAGTATTTTAGAGGGTCAGTACTGGGAGAAATAATCAGCTGAGGATTATTTAGGTAACACTGCTGCGATTATTGGCACTCAACTTCAAGACCTCATTGCTATGTACCAGAGCTTTACATTACTTTAAGTGGCACAGCTGATGGAGTTGCTGCCTCCTCCGGGTGCTCCAATTTTCCCCCACATCCCAAAGATGGGTTTGCAGGTTAATTGGTTGCTGCAAATTGCCCCGAATGTGTCGCGAGTGAATGCAAAACTGGGATAACATGGAACTAGTGTGAACGGGTGATCGATGGTCAGCGTGGACCCAGTGAGCAAAAGAGGCTGTTCCACATTGTATTTCTGTATCTGTAGGTACATGTTGCATTGCACTGAATATATATTTTGCAGTGCCATAATTGAATCTTAAAATCAGTGAGCTAGTTTCAGTTTTACTCAAACCATAACGTCATGATAAAATAAGAATTAAACAGGACAGGTCACCTGCAGCCTACGCACCAAATTCAGACTCGGGGTTAGTAACACTCAGCCCAGTCAACATGGCAGAGTCCTCCTTTAGGTTAGGTTTGAGTTTATTATTGCCATGTGTACCGAGGTACAGAGAAAAGCTTATTTTTTCATACTATCCAATCAAATCAGATAATACAATATATAAATACAATCAAGCCACACTCAAGTACATTAGGTAGAGAGAAGGGGAAGATACAGAGTGCAGAATGTAATTCTCAGCTGTATAGCCTAACAGTTCCAGATACAAAATCTGATGTCTGCAATGGGGTAGAGGTGAATCGGATTCAGAAACCCTGATAACAGAGGGGAAGAAGCTGTTTCTGACTCTGATGGTGCATCCTTTCATTCTTCCATATCTTCTGCCCTAGATGGGAGCAGGGAGAAGGAATTATCAAGGTGGGAAAGGTCTTTGATTATGTTGGCTGCTTTCCCTGAGGCAGCATGAAGTCTAGATGGAGTCAAAGATGGGCAATCTGGTTTGTGTGATGGACTGGGCTACATCAACAATTATCTTAGGAAAAAAAACTGCAGATGCTGGTTTAAATCGAAGGTAGACACAAAATGCTGGAGTAACTCAGAGGGTCAGGCAGCATCTCGGGAGAGAAGGAATGGGTGATGTTTCCGGTCGAGACCCTTCTTCAGTCTGAAGAAGGGTCTCAACCCGAAACGTCACCCATTCCTTCTCTCCCGAGATGCTGCCTGACCCGTTGAGTTACTCCAGCATCTTGTGTCTACTTTCAACAATTATCTCCATTTGTTTTACAGTTTGGGGCAGAACTGTAGAGCTAGATAGAGCTCTTAAGGATAGCGGAGTCAGGGGGTATGGGGAGAAGGCAGGAACGGGGTACTGATTGAGAATGATCAGCCATGATCACATTGAATAGTGGTGCTGGCTCAAAGGGCCGAATGGCCTATTCCTGCACCTATTGTCTATTGTGCCCAAATCAAGCTGTGATGCAACCCCCATAATATGCTATTTCATAAATTGAGAGAGCCGTTTCAGACTAGCCAAGTAACAAACCTAATGTAAATCAAGAAAACTGTTCATGCTGGAAAGATGGGAAGAGAAGCAAGTTCATATTTCAGGTTGAATCATTAACTCTGAAACATGTTTCTCCTCCCACAGATGCAGCCTAACCTATCCAGCTTTTTCGGTATATATCTTCTTCTTCTTGCGTTTGAGGCAGCAGAAGTTATGTAACGCCTTTCAGGCGCTGTAGCCGGTGCAATGTGCTGTTGTTGAGGGCCGTGAGGTCTACCCCTCCACCAGGGGGATGGAGGACAGTGCCTGTGTCCCCCTGCATATATTATAAACAGCCTGACATGGTCACATTTATAAGATCTTATGTTTGTCCAGCCCAATCCCTAGTATCCCACGTGCATTGTGATGCATGTGCCATGGAAGATGCCTTTAATGGACATACAACTATGCAGGGAATGCAAGGATATGGAACATGTGCAGGAAGAGGGGATTAGTTTAAATAGGCATTATGTTTGGTACAGACATCGTCGGCCAAAGGGCTTGTGCCTGTAGTGTACTGTGCTATGACGCACAGCTACCACCAAGGTTCATGACTTTTGTGATCCTGAAAAGAGACAAACCTTTCCCTCACCAACCAACCGATTGCCAAAACATCTTTCCAATGAGGACATGAGGACTGAGCATCACTTTAGTTTGGTTCAGTGATACAGCATGGAAATAGGCCCTTCAGCCCCTGCCGACCAATGATCACCTGTGCACTGTCTATCTTCACACACCAAAGACAATTTACAGAAGCCAATTCACCTACAAACTTGTACGCGCCTGGAATGTGAGAGGTGACTGTAGCCCCCAGAGAAAGCCCATGTGGTTGCATGAAGAAGGTACAAACTCCATACAGACAGCACCCATAATCAGGATCGAACCCGGGTCTCTGGCGTCATAAAGCAGCACTCTACTGCTGCACCACTGTCCGTGAGAAACAAAATCCCAATTAAACCTCAAGGGCAATGTCCAAGGTGTTATGTGGAACTACCAGCATGCTAAATGGATTCATACGGGCGGCACGGTGGCGCAACGGTAGATTTGCTGCCTTACAGCGAATGCAGCGCCTGAGACTCAGGTTCGATCCTGACTACGGGTGCTGTCTGTACGGAGTTTGTACGTTCTCCCCGTGACCTGCGTGGGTTTTCTCCGAGATCTTCGGTTTCCTCCCACACTCCATAGACGTACAGGTGTGTAGGTTAATTGGCTGGGCAAATGTAAAAATTGTTCCTAGTGGGTGTTGGATAGTGTTAATATGCGGGGATCGCTGGGCGGCGCAGACCCGGTGGGCCGAAGGACCTGTTTCCGCGCTGTATCTCTAAATCTAAAAAAAATAAAATAAGAGAATCATCACCTTAAAAGTCATCCACGAGGCACTGTGAACCACCATCAGTAAAAGTGTGTATGCCAAAAGTGTGTATCCACTGTTTGCCAAAACCTCATGGCTCTACATGTCTCTCACTCTGGTATCATCATTAAGACTGGAACTGCCATTGTAGTGAGGAGAATGGCAGCAAGTGGATGGAGAAGAACCAGGTATACCTATAACTGAGCTACCAACCAGGTAAAGTCAAATGATTAGAAGCATACTGAGCGGAGAAAATAGCACTCCAATAGTGGATCAGATCAAGGTTTGACAGCCTTGCCACAACTAGTCATGAATGGAGGTAGATAAATAAATAGTCTCAGGGAAGGAAAGAATCCAAGAACATTCCCAACCTGAGCTGTGGAAGAGTCCAGCTTGTGAATGCCAAAGAAAAGGCTGAAACACTTCCAGCCAGGAATGTCAAGTAGATGATTCATTGCAGCTTCCTCTTGAGCTACAATAGCACGGAAACAAATTTTCAGCCAATTTCATCCATTCCAGATGATATCAAGAATGAGCCGAGAGCTTTGGATGCTGGAATCCCAGCTATTGTGCTGAAGGTCTGTGTTCCAGAACTAATTACACTGCTAGTCAAGAATAGATATATACTGGAATCGATCCAAGGAGATGAAAATCAACCCATAGTGTCGCCTGTCCACTAAAGAGAGGACTAATCTAATCCAGCTAATTACTGTGCAATCAGTCAACTCTCAATCATCAGTAAAGTAATTAAACAGATGTCAACAGTGTTAGAAGACTACATTCGCTCGTGAATCAGCTGCTCACTATTGGTCAGCTTGGCTTCATCGGGGCCATTCAACTCGAGATCAAATAAGAATTATGGGGACATTCCATAATTTAACAAGGTGAATTCTCAAGAGGCGGTGGCAATGATTGCCTTTCACATCAAAACGACATTTGATCAAATGCTGCATTAAGGAACGCTGGCAAAACTGAAGTCAATAAGAATTGGTTGGAGTCATATTTAGCAGAAAGGAAAATGGCTGTGGTTGGAGTCACAGAGTCTTACAGCACAGAAAAAGGGCACTTTGCCCAACTCATCCATGCTGTCCAAGATGCCCCATCTAAACTAGTCCCATTTGCCCACATTTGGCCCAAATCCCTCTGAACATTTCCTTTCCTATAAATGCTAGCAATGCCATTGATGCCCATAGGCCTTAATGAATAAAATATTGAATTGTGCCTTCTCAATTCAGTGGCTAACTTTCTGACTACCCTGCACATGGGGAGCCTTGCCTGCCTGAATCACGCATCAGACTATAATGAGCGTGCAGCATGGACATTTCCAACCATTTAAAAGTCCAATGGATGCTTTTAGCCGCAAGCAAGGCTTCCTGCCAATACCACAAAGTCGCAAAATCAAGCTTTACATTCTGGCTTTGTGCATTTTGGCACTCGTAAAAAACAAACAATTGAGATACAATACGGTTATTCACCTTAAACACACAGCTCTGTGTGCTGCTCCGAGATCATTTATGGATCAAAGTAATGCCATGGGATTTTCTAGTAGAGTGGTTGTTGAAAATGCATGATGGAGCTATCAATTGATATCTGCTGCCCCCCACTGGAACACGTATATTATTGCCATTTTCCATGCATGAAAACCACCATCTACCTTTCATTACAACTGTGCCAGTTAATTGAATGCAGCTTTATTCACTTGTTTTTCACACTATTTTACTTAATAGGTTTCTAATGAGATTCTAACTGACCCTTGCACATCAACTGGATCGCGACATAATTAACAACGGATTGAAACGCTTCTGTACTGTCCCTCTCTCTTTGCACCCAACAGTTTTGAAGTACGACGTGACACATTGAAAATCTTTAGGAAAATACAATACACGACCCCAAAGTTGAATGTCAGTTCAATCAAGTCCAAATTAATCAGCCACGTCCACTTATCACCTTCAGAAGCAGAATGATCCAAGCATCAGTGAATTCAGCAATACAATAATTGTGGAGATAGGCTGTGTCTATCTGCAAGGAATCAGGAAGCAACTGGTTATGCTGACCACTGCGATGGTCACAGCAATAGTGTCAAATCGATATGATCTACATAGTTGGCAGGGATTTAAAACACAGTGTATTGTTGAAACCATCCAAAAATCATATCATTAAAATCCCAAGACAATTATCTATCTGATTTATTAAACAGATCAGTTTAAAAGGAGTAGAGTATTGCAATCATTTCACATCCACGATCTTTCCGAAAACTCTATGTATGCAACAAATGCTTTAAAACGGAACCAATGAAATTCCTTCAGAACGGAAAATGAGTCAGAATAGGTGTTTGCAATTTGCAAGGTTAAAAAGTACATGTCGAAATATATATTACAGGACACAAGTTACACAATTCAACTTTCAAGCTAAAAGTCACAGGGAAATTGGCCAACCAAATCTAAATTAATCCAGGTGGGAAAAATTGAAGGAGAAATAAAGGAATTCAGACAAGGGGTCTGAAGAAGGGACTCGACCTGAAACGTCACCCATTCCTTCTCTCCAGAGATACTGCCTGTCCCGCTGAGTTACTCCAGCATTTGTGTCTACTTTTGATTTAAACCAGCATCTGCAGCTCTTTCTTACACAAGGGGCCTTAGTGTTGGCTCTATATGTCCTTGGAGAGCTGGAGAAGAGGGGTGGAAAATGGGTCAAAAATTCCTGTTGGGATTCTCGGAAATAGGTGAAAAAATCAGTATGGCTGCTTGGAGCTTGTGATAGTAAAAGGATTTGTGTGAACAACTATACTTTTCCTGTGGATTTTCTGGAAGTTTTCAATATTCAACATATGACAGGGAAGGAAGATACTTCAGCCCATCAAGTCTAGGTTATCCTACCTATTCCCCTTACTAGTGTCCCTGGAATCCACATTCCCATCAATTCCTCCCAGCATTTTTTCACCTGCCCACACATTACAGGCAATTCACAGGGGGTCAATTAACCTACTGAACCACATGTTGTTGGGAGGTGGGAGAAAACCAGGGCACCTGAGGGAAACTGAGGCTCATACAGGAAAAACATGGACATTTTACTCAGACTGCATCAGTATCTGGATTGAACCTGGGTCACTGTAACTAACTGTAAGGCAGCAGCTCTACCAGCTGCACCACTGTGTGTTCGCATGCTACTTTGCAGGCTACTTCTCAAATAGTTGCAAACACAGAGGTAGTGTCAAATTATTGTTTTCATTTATTTTAATATGTTAATTGTGTGCGTTTTAAAATTTCTAATACACTTGATTTGTAATTGTCATCAATGTCAGAGAAATTTAGAACTCTCACATAGCCTCACAAACCAACCCCAGCTTTGCTTCCGATAAAAAAAAAAGGTTTTAGTGTACTGATCACAACTCCCGAAAGAGGTTATTTGAACCATCACATCCATACCAGCTCTCTGTGGAGCAATCCAATCAGTTGCACTTTTCCCTTAATTCCCATGATTGTGCAATCTATTATCTCTCGTATCTCCACCCATTCCCTTTTAACTCGTTTGCTCCTTGCCTACATTAGCGGCAATTTACAGTAACCCATGAACCTACCAGCAAGTCTTTGGGATACGGTGGAAACCAGAGCTGCCTAGGTAAATGCACACAATCATAGTGAAAATGTACAAACTCCACACAGCATCCAAAATCATGAACTAAGACGGATCATTGGAGCTGCAAGGCAACATTAATAACTGCTAAGTGATAGACACAAAATGCTGGAGTAACTCAGCGGGTCAGGCAGCATCTCTGGAGAAATGGAATAGGTGACGTTTCGGGTCGAGACCCTGCTTCAGACTGAGAGTCAGTCTCTCTCCCTGTCTGTCAGTCTGGTGAAGGGTCTCGACCCGAAATGTCATCTATTCCTTTTCACCAGAGATGCTGCCTGACCCACTGTTACTCCAGCATTTTGCGTCTATCTTTGGTGTAAACCAGCATCTGCAGTTCCTTCTTCCACATGACTAACTGCAACACCACCGTGTACTCTCTTTTGTGTGGAAATCTATCTAATGCCTTCTGATAGCTTAAAATATAAAAAAACAGGAGCAAGATTAGACATATGCCCTCTCCAGTCATAGTCATAGAATTATACAGCAATGAAAAAGGCCCTTTGGCACAACTTGCTCATGCTGACCAAGATGCCACATCTATGCTTGTCCCACAATCTGATCCATTTGATCCATATCTCTCCAAACCTTTCCTATCCATCCATGTCAATAAAAGTGAAAATCTAAAGCAACAAGAATGAACGCAAAGTATAATCTTCTGATTGCCACATATATTCATTTAGTCTCACCCTGTCAGTGATATTTCCTTTGCTCTCCCCTTCCCTTGCTCCCCTTTCACTGTAACTGAAATTAACTTGTTTTCTCTCTTCCCCAGTTCTAGACCTAAAATGATAATTGTTTCATTTTGTGATGATGCTGACCGACTTCTGCATGTGTTAACAGCATTTTCTGCTTTAATTCAATAAAAGGTGTCAGAGGTTATGGGGAGAAATAGATCAGCCATGATTGAATGGTGGAGTAGACTTGATGGGCCGAATGGCCTAAATCTGCTCCTATCAGTTGTCATCGTATGAATAAGTGTCCTGTTCCACTTTTTTTTTGCCAGATCCTCTTATTAATTCATCCTCCCAATGTCCACAAACCTATTGCGACATGATTTATTTCTGAATGTAATATCAGCTGCCCTCTGCTACTTCGAATTTCTCATCATCGTCTTAAATGGATCACCCTTCCCCTGAGTGTAAGCTCGAGGAACCAGCATTTTGACATTTGCCCCATTAGTCTTCTGTGTATAGTACTTTTATTTTGCATTTCAGGCACTTCTAATAAATCTAACAGCTGCTTTTTAATAATTAGTTTCAGTTGACTGAAATAAAACATTCCAAAACATAAGATGCGTGCAATATTTTTTTCTCCTCCTTCTGTTAGATTATAGTTTGCAATATTTAATCAAATAGGCTCATAAACATTTTTTTTCCTGTATAAGCTCTTTTTTCTAATACATTTCCTGTTAACTCTGTTAGAAATGTTATTATTGGCTTTGACTTGTAATAGGCTAATCTCCAGAAAATATTGTGCCATGCCAACAATATAAAGAATGTTCTTTCACTAAAATACCAGCCATATTTTCTTAAGATCTCTGATTACAAATTTGCAACACTGAAGTCTTGCGTCTGTTTAGGCCAAAAACCATCAAGGTCATTGGAAAAGGCAGATCTTTGAAACAAAACTGTATTTTTAATGGGAATGAAACAAACAACAGTTCTTAAGTCCACCCTATACCTGATTCATAATCAGACAGATCCTCCTTTCATTCCATCAACTTTTTGATTCTACTTCCAAAGAAAGCAAAAGCTGAGACTACCTCTTGTATTGAGCCGGGATGCATATACACATGCGTGCATATTGTGCACAAGCAAACACGTGGACTCACATATGCACAACACATGTAAAACCGCGGCTCTTGTAATGAATATTCATCTACATGAATTTAAAGATTTCAGTCATAAATGGATGTCATTTCCCTTTTCTCAGGGGGGGAGGGGGGGGGGGGGGTGACCACACAAATTTAAAAGGTTGTCAGCACAGCTGTTATGTTGTAAAAAAAAATCTGCAGCAATCCATGTAAGATGTGGAAGAGGTTGATAATTAATCAAATTCATGTACAGTATAAAACCTGATTGCTTTTGCAGTAAGACTACCAAAAAGAACTACATTTTCCTTCATATCCATTTGTCTGCAAGTACACAATAAGAAGGGACAAATAAGAAACCCAAAGTAAAAGATAAGCAATTAAAATACAAGGATCAAAAAGAGTGAGGGTTTAGAAATGAGCACACTATTCACCTTTCTTAAATCTGACAAATTAACAGATGATAATCTTATAAATGTTGCAACAAAACATCTTGAAAAGCAAAATTGAGTTTTGCTGTTAATAATCTCGCATGTTATTTTTTTTTCAATCTATTAAAGGACAATTGTCCATTGATATGCAATGGTAAATGTGGAAAGAAAATTCTGAACTGATTCTGAAACAAGGAACACTATGCAGTGTATTTACTGGACTAGCTAGCATTTAGCATGTGGGTATTTGATATGCACCAGAAGGTTTCAATTAATAAAAAATTAATGTTTATGCAGCTGTTTTCAATCCGGTGCAAAAGAGAAGTAACTTGCAAATATTAACTGCTGAGACTGTGCATTTCACCACCTGCAAGTTATTCTAAAAGCTGTTGTGGATCTGGATTTAGAAAAACAAATCCTGTGAAAATAAACTGGAATTGCAGAAAGACAAAATCAGACAGTCAATAATGAAATACAGATGATATCTGAAGAAATGCTACTGATTTCATCTTACGCTTTACAAAAAGGCATAAAGGAGTCATGGAAAAGTGGATCTATTGTTACACGAGCTTGTAGAGCTGCTTTTAGCTGTGCTGCCTCCAGGAGGAATACCCATTCTCCATGCCTCCTCTATCCCCCGCCCTCTTCTACACTCAACCACAGTGCCATTGAAGGGGAAGGTCTACCACACTCTCTTTGGACTTCAGTCCTTTTTATCTGTATTTCATTCCACCTTTTTGTCATTTAAATGATAAAGCTACTCTTGGCTCTATCAATGCCATTCCTATCCTTTGGGTCCAGCTAGTTTAGAATGAAAAGCAGACAAAGGCACCAGTTAATACAGTTTAATACATGCACATCTGTTCTGTTACAACTAAAGAATGCCAGAGTTCATTCTTGCCTTCCGAGTATCACCCACCGCCTGCCTGTTCACATGTTTCTTTCAGACGACTTTATGGTAAAACCCTTCACGTGTGCCTCGGAATACGAAAGAAATGACAGGGAATAGAATTTATGATATTTTTGTTTAAGGAAGATGTCTGACTAGCCCCTTATGTTGGAGATGGGTTATCCAAGGAAAAATTAGCAATGCTTATCAGCAATAAAGTGGTGACTGGATTTTCCATTAGCTTTCTGTGCCATATGTTAGCAAATCAGGTCAAGTCGAGTTTATTGTCATCTGCACAAGTGAGGTACAGTTACAATGAAAATCTTGTGCAGTAATAACTTACAGCTACAAACAGCTCTGAAACAGATCCTTCGACCCCCCCCCCCCCCTCCCCCCAGTCCGTATTAATCATCAAGCTCCCACTAACACCAATCTTATACAAATCCTACATTGCAATCAGCTCTCCCCAGATTATATCACTGCAGACTTTATGTACTGTGGGGCGATTTTCGAAGGCCAAGTAATTTACCCAACCCACCTGTTTGGGATGGGGGGGGGGAAGAAATCAGAGTACACAGAGGAGACTTGAAAACTTCACACAGTCATCACGGGTCATCAGGATGGAACTCGGGTTTGCAGAAGATGTGAGATAGCAGGTACATCACAGTGCTGCTGCTTTTACAAACACTGGACAAAGGTCCTGGATCAATTAAAACTGGCGCCTCTGCATTGGAACTTTGCCAGCTGATATAAAGCATGGAACTGCATTAAAAGAAATGTGAAGGACTGGAATTTATATAAAACTTTCCCTTACCTCAAAATATGCCAAAGCATTTTATAGCCAATTAAATACTGTTGTGAAACAGTTACTGGTGTAATGCAGGAAACATAGTAATGAATTGCTCATGGCATAATCCCACAAAAATCACAGTGATTATGATAAATACAGTCTACCCTCTTTATTAGGGTCAACTTTATAATGGATTTTGGTTATAGTGGACGGAGCGCCCCCACAGTAATCAGCCACACTGTCTCCTCAAGAACACAGGCACCTTGCTGCAGGAGGCCGTGAAATTGGCAAGCAATTGCTTTCATCGACATTTGTGCAATGGTTACTCATCAAACAACTATTAAGGAAACAGCCTTTAGTATTTTTTTATCTTGCAGTAACAAAAATGGATTTTTAGCTGTTAAAAAGAATTTTGTACTGTACTTGAAACCAACTTGTTGATGCACGGAGTGACCACTAGGTGGCTGGTTATAGAGGACATTCGGCAATAAAAGGTCCCCATTCCCCACCCTATGGTCCGTTATAACAAGGATTATAAGGAATGCGGTTCTAGTAATGTGTCGGAAGGAACTGCAGATGCTGGTTTAAAGCAAAGATAGACACAAAAAGCTGGAGTAACTCAGCAGATCACAAGCATCTCTGGAGAAAAGAAATAGGTGACGTTTTGGGTCGAGTCTCTTCTTCACTCTGAAGAAGGGTCTTGACACAAAACCTCACCTATTCCTTTTCTCTGGAGATGCTGTCTGACCCGATGAATTACTCCAGGTTTTTGTGCCTATCCCACTCTGGCAATGTTCGTTGTGGCAGAACTTTTAGTCAAGACATTGGTAAGAACTTCTGTGTTGCTGATAAAAAACAATTTAATGCCTCACATGATGAACAGCTCCCACTGTACTGTGTTACTTGTACTATAGTCTGCTTTGTGGTGACCTACAGTGGACCTACAGATAGAGCTCTTAAGGATAGCGGAGTCAGGGGGTATGGGGAGAAGGCAGGAACGGGGTACTGATTGAGAATGATCAGCCATGATCGCATTGAATGGCGGTGCTGGCTCGAAGGGCCAAATGGCCTCCTCCTGCACCTATTGTCTATTGTACCTTGCGAGTTCATGTACCCCGTGTGGACCTTGAGCCCACAGTTACTAACAGAGAAGAGAGCAATACCACAACTGATTTAGGCCTGATAATCAAATATACTCCAAAAAAAATTGCTCAGGATACTCTTAAAATATTGAAGTTAAAGGATTAAATTATGTGTTGTGGAAGAATCTGTGGAAATGGAAAGGTGCATATATCACCAGATCAGAACTGATTTCATTTTATTTCTACTTCACCTGTGGTTCCAGAAGAAATATAAAGCCAGACCTAAGTGACACAGTTCCATGCTTAACACGAGTTGCTATTTCACAGATCCAAGTGCTCAGGTTCAATCCTGACCTTGGGTGCTGTCTGTGTGAAGTTTGCAAACTAAACGTGTGAACTTGCTCGACCTATTCTGGCTTCTTCACATCCCAAAGTTGCAGGAATTGGCAATTTAATTGACTACTGTAAATTGTCGCTACTGTGTAGATGAATCATAGAATCTGATGGGAGTTGATGGGAATATGGAGAGAATTGATTTGGATTAGTGTAAATGGGTTCTTAACAGTCTATGTGCACTCAGTGGTCTTAAAGATGGTTGTTTCCGTGCTGTGCAACTCCACTGCTGACTAGTGGACCTCCGAAACTTGATGCTCTCAATGTCCCCTGGACAGTGTTTTGCTCAAGGTTCCAGCTTCTGCAGTTCCTTGTGCCCCCAAATGACTCAGCCTACCTACTGGGCTAGAGGAGGAAATGTCAACTGTGCCACTGGAGGGGAGGGCAGGTGTCCCAGAACCTTCATTCAGCTGGAACACAGGGCTGGATTTCAGCTTATGCTTGGGAATCCTGAACAGCTACTGTCCAGTGAAGTGAATAAAAAAAGGTGATACAAAAGTGAATCTGCCAATATTTAAGCAGAAGATCAGGGCCATTGCTTTAATGCTTCTTTCTTCTCACGACAGAGGGCTGGAAAGACTGCAGAGAAGATTTACAAGGGTGTTGCCAGGACTTGAGAGGCTGAGTTGATATGAGGCATTACTGCTCAAAGCACTTCATCACCATGGGAAGTTAGTGCCATGGGTCGGTACTCATTGAGGCATGTCAACTTACTCTTCTTGGGCACCAGTATTATTGATGCCTTTTTAAAGCATGGTAGGAACCTCAAACCTCAGCAATGAGGGCTGAAGATGCCTGCAACTCCAGTCAGTTGCTTCACGCAGATTTTATGAAAGTGACAGGTAGCATCAGGTCCAAATACTTTCCGAGAGTTCACCCTCCTGAAGGATCTGATGTCAGCTCTGATGAGATAGGGTGAATGCACAGTCTTTTATCCAGGGTAGGTGAATCAAAAGCAAGAGGACATATGCTTAAGATGAGAAGGGCAAGATTTAATACATACTAGAGGGGCTACTTTTCACACTCAGAGATTGGTGGGTATATGGAACAAGCTGCCAGAGGAGGCAGCTGAAGAAGGTACTGTAACAGCATTTAAAAGATATTGGACACGTAGATGGATAGGAAAGGTTTAGAGGGATAAGGGCCGAAACGTGAGTAAACTAGCTTAGATGGGGCATCTTGAGCGGCAATAATGAGATGGGCCAAAGAGTATGTTTCCGTGATGTATGACTCTATTGTTCTGAAATCACGCACCTAACGATGCATTGTCAACAAAATTATGCATTGGTGAGAAAGATCTGCTTTTACTGGAAAACAATTTTAGATTAAGTTGATCCACACACCGAATATTGTTATGGATCCATTAGACAATCAGAAGAGGCTTTTAGTTATCAAGCAAAATCTTTGCAAAAATTCAATGAGTGGGAGGAAAACAAATTACAGCAAAGCAGTTGCCTCGATGAATGAGAATTGTTAGTTGAAAATGAGTAGCATTCAGTCTAACAGATGACTTTTGTTCATCAACTAACAATTTTCATCTCTTTTTTGTCTTCTGAAATATTCCTGAATGTTGAAACATCTTCGCTGCAATTCAATCTACTCTGCAATTACTTTACTACGTTGCTTCAGGCAACAAAACACTAACCGGGTTTCATCTCATTTCCATCCAAAGTCTTATTCCAGGGCCATGAATTAGCTTTTAATGTTTGTCTGAAGGTATCTAACAGAGACATTTACTCTATTCATTAATTCTCTCCCTGTCAAAATTGTACATTTCAGTAATTCATTTGGTACAGATATTCCAGCAGCCAAAACATAGAATAATCACTGCACACAAATGTGTGTCCAAAGTGTACATAATTTGGGCCATGTTCATAAGTGATAGGAGCAGAATTAGGCCATTCAGCCCATCATGCCTACTCCGCCATTCAATCATGGCTGATCTATCTCTCCGAATATCATTCTCCTGCCTTCTCCCCATAACTCCTGACACCCGTACTAATCAAGAATATATCTATCTCTATCTTAAAAATATCCATTGACGGCCTCCACAGCCTTCTATGGCAGAACTTCTATGTCCTCATCATTCTGGACACCTGATGAACATGCATGTGTACAGCTTTGGGGACAGGAGGAAGCCTACGTGTAGATTCACCAGCTGCTGTTTGAGGTATGACTTTAGAGGTACAGTGTGGAAACAGGCCCCATGGCCCACCGAGTTCGCGCCAACCAGCGATCACCCCATACACTAGTACTATCCTACATACTAGGGACAATTTCCAATTTTACTGAAGCCAATTAACCTACAAACCTGTATGACTTTGGTGTGTGGGAGGAAACCAGAGCACCCGGAGAAAACCCACACGGTCATAGGGAGAACATACAAACTTAATACAGACAGCACCAGTGGTCAGGATCAAAGCCGTTTCTGGCGTTGTTTGGAAGCAACTCTACCTCTGCACCACTGCGCTGCCCTTACGCAACAAAACAGTAGGTTGAGAAAGGGATTCGGGAGAAAAGAATCAGTGGCTAGGATTGACAGAGAGGGTGACAGTAGTCAGAGTAAGGAAGGTAATGGCTTTAATGTGATCAAGATTTTGCTGATGATGGAGGAAGTTGGAGGACGAAATTGTGCCTAACAGCAGGCCTCCTCTCAGTCCAGGGAAAACACTCTCCGGATCTACATTCAGTTGAGCATAATTTAAAATCTTTTAATGGTGGTTTGCCAGTGAAACTGTTTTCAATGCCATAATTTCCGAACCATACTGGTTGCACTGAAGCAACCCTGTTTTTCCACAGAAGACAGCTGGTTATTTTCTTCACACTGTGAATGTCTTTATTTTGCCAATGCCAACATGAAAGCTCTTAAAGATTAGGCATTTTGTAATTGCCCAATAACGCATAAATGTATCTATTGTGTTCTCAAATCTCAGGACCCCAGGGGGCATGATGGCACAGCAGTAGAGTTGCTGCCTTACAGCACCAGAGACCCAGATTCAATCCTGATTACGGGTGCTGTCCGTATAGAGTTTGTATGTTCTCCCCGTGACCGCGTGGGTTTTCCCCGGGTACTCCAGTTTCTTCCCACACTCCAAAGACACACAGGATTGTAGGTTAATTGGCTTTGGTAAAGATTGTAAATGGTCCCTAGCGTGTAGGATAGTGCTAGTGTGAGGGGATCACTGGTCAGCACGGTTGGCTGAAGGCCTGTTTCTGCGCTGTATCTCTCAACTCTGACCCAAGTAACCCATCAGAATTTGGTAACTGCTTGTTTTTTCCTGTTTTCTCACATGATCATTAATTGTTACATAAAATAGATTTTTTCTAAAATAGATAGTATCTGCCTCAACTACCCCCTCCAGCAGTTTCTTCCTTATACCTACCAATCTTTATCTTAAAAAATAAAATGCCCCTCGGGTTCCTATTAAATCTTTTCCCTCGCATCTTAAATCTATGTCCTCTGGTTCTCAATTCCCCTACTCTGTGTAAAAGACTGTGAATTTATCCTATCCATTCCTCCCATGATCTTATACACCTCTTACAAGTTCACCCCTCCTCCTCCTGCACTCCAAGAAATAAGGTCCTAGCCTGCTCAACCTCTCCATACCCTGGAGTCCTGGCAAATCCTCTTAAATCGTTTCTGCATCCTTTGCAGCTTAACAACATCTTTCCTATAACAGGTTGACCAAAACTGAAAACAATGCTCTAAATGTGGCCTCACCAATGTCTGGTACAACTGTAACATGACCTCCCGACTTCTATGTGAAGATGTCATTCAAATTACATCAAGCAATGACTAGCCCTAGAATAAATATTAAATACCATAGTATGCGAGGTATAATAAATGAAGAGCCACATGATACCAGGAGAAAAAAAAATCACAAATTGATGTCTTACTGGAATTATTGCAGAAATTATAACAATACCCAGAACTAAAATACATGCCCTAATGTCAAGAAATTGGGATCTTGATCTTTAAGTTGCAGCTAGTTGAGATTGCTGGGAAATTAACATTTTATCAAATCAAAACATGTAGTTCTGAAAAGGAGTCGATGGTACATTAAATGTTACAAAATATCATTACATGTTGACAAGGCATACTTTGATTTAATAGGATGTAATCTTCATTAAAAAGCAGCGCACCTTCATTTGTCAACAGGTACTGCAAAACATTCAAAATGCCATGGAAGGACCTTGTAAATATGTTGTTCTTATTTCTATATTTGAAGTACCTACAGCACCAACAAGTCACAGTAAACTGTTTTACCACAGATTTAAATGAATAACTTTCACAGAATCTTGTAAGATTATGATTGAACCATAAGCATCGGTATATTCAGTGCACCGAGAGAATTCTCTAAAACAGCCAAAGGATTTAATGAAAAAGTAACCCATTCATTATTTCTCCTTTTCCAGATCTGGCCACATGACACATATTTTTCCTTGACCTTTCCCCAATCCTCTGCCATTTGTAATTTTGGCCAATGCTCTATTTACCAATACTGGTTTAAGACGATGGAAAGGGGGAATCCTGATACAGATCTCCAACATTATAAAGGGACAACATTGGATAAACATCCGGAAATACTTTTCACTCCAAGGATAGCCCATGACATGGAATAAAGGATTTAGGATTTTTTGTACACAAGGAACAGGAAGAGAGCAAGCCTACTTTCTGTGTCTAGGAATTTAACTGTCTAATATATATTTAAGGACAGGATAGTGGCACAGCTAATTGAGCTACTGTTTCACAGAACCACTGACACAGTTCTTGAACCAGAGTGCTGTCTGTGTGGAGCTTGCATGTTCTCTGTGACCGAGTGGGTTTCCTCCCAGAGTTCCGATTTCTTCCCACATCCCAAAGTCGTGCAGGTTTGTAGGTTAATTGGCCTCAGTAACACTGACCTTAATGTATTTGCGGATGAAAAAGTGAGATAACGCAGAACTAATGTGAACACTCGATTAATGATTGACGTGGAGTCGGTGGGCTGAATGGTATCTCCCTAAAACTAAAAAAAAATTATACAATGACACTTATTCTCTTTCTGCTTCTTGTAACAATCCACTCCATCAGTTTGCTCAGTTCATTTTCAGGCTAGTTTCTGAATTTCCAATAATTGATTCTTTAGATCTCCATCCCACCCCTAGTACCTGTTTTATTCCAATGGGCTTTGACGTAATCTTGAGGAACTGGATCCAACTAGGTGTATTGTTGCCTTTTGGTCAATACTTTTGTGTTCAACAATTTCAGTTAATTGACACTTTTGAGTATTTTTATTTTGGCTTTCCAGCAACCTTTGGTACTTTCACAGAATAAATCTGTTTCACCCACTTACAATAGCCATTACATTCATTGCATCTTCTTCAAAGTACTTGGGATATCAATCAGATTTTTATTTCATTTGTAATTTCTCAGTATTTTTCTCACAGGGATTCATATTTATCCTTATGTTGTACTTGAAATCTTAACATTTTTCTTTTATATTGCTTGCTAATTATTCTCATGGTTGATGTCTTCTATCAATATTTTTAATCAACTGTTGGCACGTCCTAAATGTCTTCCAATTTTCAAGCTTACAACCCTTGCCGATGATTAGAATATGTTTTAATGATATATCAACATTAATGTACTTAGGTATGGATGGATCATTAATCACATTTTTGTATCTTTCAATGAGGTGGCATGCATTGAGAAATGCAAAGTATTTTTGTCTTGGTATTGTCAACTTGCTGTCAAAATTTAATTTAATATCAATTTACCTTTTCCAATCCACTCTTTATTTATTAGTTTATATTATATTCTTCATAACTCTATAGACAATAGACAATAGACAATAGGTGCAGGAGTAGGCCATTCAGCCCTTCGAGCCAGCACCGCCATTCAATGCGATCATGGCTGATCACTATCAATCAGTACCCCGTTCCTGCCTTCTCCCCATACCCCCTCACTCCGCTATCCTTAAGAGCTCTATCCAGCTCTCTCTTGAAAGCATCCAACGAACTGGCCTCCACTGCCTTCTGAGGCAGAGAATTCCACACCTTCACCACCCTCTGACTGAAAAAGTTCTTCCTCATCTCCGTTCTAAATGGCCTACCCCTTATTCTCAAACTGTGGCCCCTTGTTCTGGACTCCCCCAACATTGGGAACATGTTATCTGCCTCTAATGTGTCCAATCCCCTAATTATCTTATATGTTTCAATAAGATCCCCCCTCATCCTTCTAGTTTCTGAATTATATCACTTAATTATTTCAAATGAATTCTCCACATATTATTTCCCAATTTGTATTTCTTTATGGGTTCCCCACATCAACTGGACACAGAATGAAAAATTGACTTTTCAATTTTGGACATAACCATTTATAGGCCAAAATTTTCTCAGCATCCAAATACCTCAGATACATCGATGATCTCGTCTTGCCTGCACATACATCCATGTGCTAGACCATCATGTTTACCAAAACTCATCCTTTCTTCAATGTCAAGACAACCATGCTGCTTGAACAACTTACACAATGCACTTTAATTCAATCTCAGTAATTTACCAGTGAAAGTCAGATACTGGGGATAATCAAGCATCTCCATCACGTCAGATATTTTTCCCCCCCAACAACAAATATCAGAAGAGACTGAACACAATGCAACTTGCTGGTGTCTTTTTAGGGAAACCTCTGGTGTATCTTCACTAACCATTTTTTTAAAATGATGCGGTGTGCTGGAGTAACTCAGCAGTCAGGCAGAATCTCTAGAGAACATGGATTGGTTATATTTTGGATAGGAACCCTTCTTCAGTCATCAATTTGATTACCATTCCTCCTCATGTTAAAATTGGCTGATTTAGTGACCACACATTAGGCAACGCGGAGAACTGTAAATTCACCTTGAATTTCAATCTCATCTGATATTTGTTGTTGGGGAAAAATAGATTCTGATTCAGACATCAACATTATGAGACCACACCCTGTGTGCCACGAGCTCACCCTCCAAAGCCAAGTGAGAAACTTTCATCTTAGGCAGATCAATGATATTGTGACAGTCAAAGGAAACGCTATAGACACTAAAGAAAACAGGTACTACCTCTTGTACCCATGCAGAACTCACTGACTTCATAAATTTCACCACTAATTTCCATCCTGCTCTTAAATATTCTTGGACCATCTCCGGCATCTCCCTACTGCTTCTGGATCTCACCATCTCCATCACAGGAGACAGACTAGTGACCAACATCTACTACAAACCTACTGACCCCCTTAGCTATCTTAGCTACACTTCTTCCCACCCTGTTTCCTGTAAAAACTCTATCCCCTACTCCAAATTCCTCTGTCAACGCCGCATCTGCACCCAGGATGTGGTGTTTCATACCAGGGCATCAGAAATGTCCTCATTCTTTAGGAAACAGGGGTTCCCCTCTTCCATTATAGATGAGGCTCTCCCTAGGGTCTCCTCTATATCCCGCAGCTCCGCTCATGCTTCCCCCTCTCCACATTCGTAACAAGGATATGGTCCCCCTTGTCCTCACCCTCCACCCCATCAGCGGTCGTATACAACAAATTATCCTCCAACATTTCTGCCACCTCCAACGGGATCCCACTACTGGTCACATCTTCCCATCTCCACCTTTTTCTGATTTCCGCAGAGATCGTTCCCTCTGTAACTCTCTGGTCCACTCATCCCTTCCCACCCAAACCACCCCCTCCCCAGGTTCTTTCCCCTACAACCGCAGGAGATGCACCACCTGTTCCTTTACCCCCCTCCTCGACTCCATCCAAGGACCCAAACAGTCTTTCCAGGTTAGGCAGAGGTTCACCTGCACCTCCTCCATCCTCATCTATTGTATCCGCTGTTCCAGATGTCAACTTCTCTACATCGGCGAGACCAAGCGCAGGCTCGGCAATTATTTCGCTCAACACCTCCGCTCAGTCTACCTTAACCAACCTGATCTCACGGTGGCTCAGCACTTCAACTCCCCCTCCCATTCCCAATCTGACCTTTCTGTCCTGGGCCTCCTCCATTGTTAGTGAGGCCCAGCGCAAATTGGAGGAACAGCATCTCATATTTCGCTTGGGTAGCTTACACCCCAGCGGTATGAACATTGACTTTTTAACTTCAGATAGTTCCTCTGTCCCTCTCTTTCCCCTCCCTCTTCCCAGTTCTCCCACTAGTCTTCCTGTCTACTACATCATATCTTTGTCCCGCCCCCTTCCCCGACATCAGTCTGAATAAGGGTCTCGACCCAAAATGTCACCCATTCCTGCTCTCCAGAGATGCTGCCTGACCCACTGAGTTACTCCAACATTTTGTGTCTACCTTCGATTTAAACCAGCATCTGCAGTTTTCTTTCCTACTTTATTTATAGTTTGATAGTTGGCTAATATAAAGTATGTTGGGAACTTGGAACAGGCTTACACTGGAATGATGAAAGCGGATCATACCAACAACTTCAGAGGCAGGCATGAATAAAAGTGAATGAGGGAAGCAGTAACGGGTTTCAATAAAGTAGCAAGTGGATGGTGGCCAGTATAGGGTATAAACACAGGTACCGACCGGTCAACAGGCCTGCCTGCCTGCTGTGCCAGGATCTCATTTCATTGTTGCTTGGTGGATAAGTCTATGACCAGATATTTATCTACCTTAGGCCTAATTTCCCAAGTGTCTAGGAATATTTTAATGCCTAAATGAGAATAACAACTTGTAAGCAGCAGCAAGCCACGGAAAAGGTGATAACGAATGGAAACAAAATGAAACTAAGCAAGACGGCAATGAAACTAGCAGGACAATTAGGGTTGGGGGGTTGAAGAGAGGGTGAATGCAAGAGATAAATCAATATCCATACCGTTAGGTTGTAAGCTGCCCAAGCTAAATTAGGTGACCATTTCCACAGCCAACAATGGACCATTGTGGGCTCCACATTTCCTTGATCATCGTTGCTGGCTTTGATTTGTTCTTTTCCTGCCTTTCATTTACTTGCCTTTTCTTACCTCTAGTTTCCCTCTCCCTTCACTCTCAGTCTGAAGTAGGATCTCGACCCAAAACATCACCTATTCCTTTTCTCCAGAGGTGCTGCCTGACCTGCTGAGTTACTCCAGCATTTTGTGTCTAAACCTTTGTTGGTTTTGCTGGGTTAAACAATAGTAGCCTCTGCTGAGTAGGAGTGTTGTAAAGGTCAAAATCAGTGATCAACCAAAATACTAATAATAAAACAGTCAAAATATATTAAAGCAGTGAGATTATTAAGTTAGTTAATAACAATGGTTTTATTTGGGATAGCTAGTCTAATTGTTCATTGAGGAGTCTAACAACTTGTATCTAAGTATCTTTGAGGAAATCAACATGCTGACAAAAATATTATAAAATAGCTTTTTCCACAGGACCAATGCGGGTATTTTAATAATGTGAGATCTTGCATAACAAACTGTTGCATTGTGTTCCATTTTCCCTCAATTTCCAACATCCATACATTTCTAAAAATTGTTTTTCAGAAGAGTCCATCACAATGTTTATTTTTCCACGTTCATGGCAAATTGTGAGTGGGATGCTGCTGCAGCCCATCCAGAATAAAAATGACAGAATTATATATTATCACACACTAGAAGGATGAGTGGGGATCTTATTGAAACATATAAGATAATTAGGGGATTGGACACATTAGAGGCAGGAAACATGTTCCCAATGTTGGGGGAGTCCAGAACAAGGGGCCACAGTTTAAGAATAAGGGGTAGGCCATTTAGAACGGAGATGAGGAAGAACTTTTTCAGTCAGAGAGTGGTGAAGGTGTGGAATTCTCTGCCTCAGAAAGCAGTGGAGGCCAGTTCGTTGGATGCTTTCAAGAGAGAGCTGGATAGAGCTCTTAAGGATAGCGGAGTGAGGGGGTATGGGGAGAAGGCAGGAACGGGGTACTGATTGAGAGTGATCAGCCATGATCGCATTGAATGACGGTGCTGGCTCGAAGGGCTGAATGGCCTACTCCTGCACCTATTGTCTATTGTCTATTGTCTACTCAATGGGCTCTGATTAAATGTAACAATAAATGTAATTTCATTTGCGGACATTGAACCCACACAGTAGAATTCCAATATGAATTAATGGAATATTAATTGTGTATGTGGGGGTGGGGTGGGAGAAGCTGGTGCTTTAAAATCAGAGTCATACGGCTGGGAAACTGGCCCTTCAGCCCAACTCATCAATGCCAACCAAGGTGCCCCATCTCAGCCTCTGCCATTTGCCCACATTTGGGCCATATATCCCTCTAAATCTTTCCTATCCATTTGCAAGAAAACAAATTAAAATCATTACTTCACCAGCATATTTTTTATTATTTTGTTTTCTAGTTTAATACGATATCATTTCCTTCATGACTAATTTACCATTTTACCAATCAATTACACAGTATATAACATGATAGAATTATTCAAAAGAACAATCCTATCTTACAAAACGCTGCAACCTTAATTTTTACAAATCATATTTTAAATGTTTTTTAAAGGGCATCATGGTGGTACAGCAGTAGAGTTGCTCCCTTACAGCACGAGAGTCCCAGGTTCGATCCTGCTTACGGGTGCTGTCTGTACAGTGCTTGTACGTTCTTCCCGTGACTGCGTGGGTTTTACCTGGGTCCTTCCGTTTCCTCCCACAATCCAAAGGACGTGCAGGTTTATAGGTTGATTGGCGTCAGTAAAGATTGTAAATTGTCCCTAGTGTGTAGAATAGTGTTAGTGTACAGGGATCACTGGTCAGCATGGACTCGGTGGGCCAAAGGGCCCGTTTCTGAGCTGTATCTCTAACCTAAAACAAAATCCTTTTGCTTTACAGCATTTCAGCCTGTTGCAGCCAATGAATAATTTCTGTAATTTGCTAAGATAAATGATAGCAAGATATCATTAAATATGCATAGTTCAATGAAGCCAGGAAAATTAATTCTGATAACATGATGATGATGACAGTGCCAGGCCACAGCATGACCTGACAGTAGCTTCTAAATTATGAATAAACTGTAGTGGCTGAATTTTGGAATAGCCAAGTAGATTTTTAAATTAATTCAGAGCATACCTAAAATATATTGGATTCTGTTACTAGTTAATATGTGGTGATCACTGAACATATTTTTGTTTAGGCACATCATGCTCATAGGTGCGTTGGTGCCATTGAGATGAGATAGGTAAAAATGATGACAGATTGCAGGTTGCACTGTGAGTTTTCAAGGAACCCGTGAACTGTTTAACAGCAATTTGTGTTGAAAAGCAAGATTCGCTTGCAGACATTTTGACAAATTGTCCATGCGTTGCCCTAAACTTGTTTCCATGGAGATCAGAACATTCTGCTCATGGACATATTACTTCTGGCTTAGAGGCACATTTTTGAAGATAAGGGAATGAAGAAAATTCTGGAAGAAGTATGTTGTTAACGTAGAATCATTCACAAGCTGCCCAGTGAGAATTTCACACGGCCAGATAGAATCATTAAATCATAGAGATTGTATGACACTGGAAACCGTTCAGCTCTTCATTTTTAACTTAATCGCACCTTTCAGTACACGGTTCGCTGCCCTGATCATGGGTCTACGTGCAGATCCAAGTGTTAGTTCAATGTGAGCAGCTCTGCCTCCACCACCCTTGCAGTGAGTTCCTGACTACCTACCACTGCCTGGTGACATAAATCTTCCAACTTCACTTTTTCTTTCTACAAATTATTTTAAATCTATGCCTCTTGGTTTTTGACCCCTCTACCAAGGGAAATTGGTACTTCCTATTCACTCTGAGTGGGCCCCTTATAATTTCATACCCTTCAATTAAGTTTGCCCTCAACCACCTCTGTTTCAAAGAAAATAATTCATAACTTATCCAGTGTTTCTCCAGTTGCAATTCAATCAAGTCAGTTAGACACAACTTGCTCTTATCAAAGCCAGACAGATTGTTCTCGATTAATTCGTGACTTTCTAAATGAAAGCACAGATGGGCACCATCTACTGAGTTTCAAATGAGCCATAATCTGGCTTTTTTCCCCTCTAAATTAAAGACACCCATGAGAAAAATCAAACAACAAAAATGTTAGACCTAGCCAGGCAATATTGTTTACTTTGCAGAATTAGTGCTTGAAATTTGATTCTTACAAATGGCAGGAACTTTGACAGCCCTTTAGGTTTCAGAACTTGTTTTAACTTCAACTCTATGGGTTTCAAGGTGGCTGTGGAGAACAAATGCGCAACCTGCAGACTCTGCCACGTGGATCACAAGCTGGCTGATGGGCGAGGTGGGTCAATAATTTACCAGCCTTTGAGTTATGCTAGATTTTTGTGTACTCCTGAGAAATGAACGTTCTCAAAGGCATCCTGGATGGCCAGGGTATGGGGCTGCTGAACTTCTTTAAGGCACTGAGAACATCTCTGAATCTTTTCCCTTGTCCACAGAATACTAAGGGCTTCTAATGATGGGCTGCATATGGTGTGTGTTTTGGGAATCTGATGTTGGGAGGTGAACAACTCACCTGGTTTTGATGATCAGGCGGCACGTAATTAGGGTCTCAATGCTCAGTGTTGGCCCGAGGGTGACTACGTAGGTTTGTTTAAACCTACTGGTGGATTCTTCAGGCTGATTGTGGGAGGTGGGGGAAGGGGGAAGAATAAATCTGGAAGAGGGGAGAGGAAGGACAAAGTGTGGCGGGTAATAAATATGCGGACATAAGTGAGGGGGGCTTTGACGGGCAGATACTTGAGACAAAGGCCAGAGACCTTTCCAGCTCCCATTGATCTGATCACATCTCATTCTGCATTCTTAATTATGGTAAGCAATCTTTCACCTTTTGCTTATCTACTTCTGCCTTAAAAATAGTCAAACTTGCTTCCATTGTCTCTCATGAGAGAGCTCCAAAGACACTCAACCCTGTGAGAGAATTTCCCTTAACTATCTTAAATGGATGATCACTTATTTTAAAATGGTACCTTCATTACTTCAAATGCTCCTACATCAAGAAACATTCTTTTCATGTGCACCCTCTGGATCTTATGCTTTATCATCACGACTTGACTTTATTGACAGATAACTCCTGAGATACAATAAATTATTGACCTTAACTATAGGCTCATTGGAGGATCTTTTTTGTTGGAGGGTAGTGTTATAGAGTGAAAACAAATTGGACAATAATCTTTGTTTTTAAGGTTTCACGTGCAAGGCCCATTCTCCTGCATGCTTCAATGAATGAATACTGCAGCTGAGGTCGGAGTGACATCGGAATTTGAGGAGAGGCAAAAGCCTCCCATTTGTTTTGTAGACTATTTATCTACTCCTGTGGGAAGATAGTTGGATGTAAAGTGCAACACTTTTTTTAAAAAGTGCACCCTCACAATCCTTAGTTTCAGAAGCATGCCCTGAAGCCCCACTCACGGACAACAGCAACAACAGCACTCAGGGTCAACACTCAGGGTCAATTTCTTTAGTGTTGTGCTGCACCTAAAACTTGCATACTCAACCAGTTTGCTGCGTGCAGGATGCATGGAAATTTGGCTACCTTATTCCACGTGAGTCTTCTGACTGACGGATCAATGTAGATTTAGCAGATATCTCTACCAAAATAAAAGATAACCATTTTATCTTACTTGCCCCAGCCCATGAATGATAATGGAAGTACTTAAGGTACTGCAATGTGACCACTAAGAAAGTGTGTTTTTCTCTACAGCTGATTTACTTTGCCAATAAGAAAAATGGGTAAAATATGAAAATGTGAAAAGCTGCAGTACTTTTTTTATTTAAGTTATTCTTTCGATGGAACTTTAGTGGGATTGACACTTAGCATAGTAACTTAAATGCTAATATTTGATTGTGAACAATATCCTGATAGTGAACAACATTCTTTGACAGTGAACAATATCCTGATAGCACAATAAATTGTGAAAAAGGGCAAAACAGAGGTCTAAATTAAAAGGAAAATGCTGGATATTATAGATCCCAGAGGACATTTCATCAAAAACCAGGAGTTTCCCCTACTTTCCAGGGCAACTCTAATCATTCAGTCAAAAAATAATTGACTGACATGACAACAATTGACTGACAAAAATAATTAATTGGCATGTCATTCACAACAGTGTTAAGGATATTATGCAGAATCTGGCTGTGACATATTCCAATATTAGAACACCGACTGTATTTAAAGAGAAATTTACAGATTATAAAATGCTCTAGGTTATGATAGTGATAAATGATGCTTGCATCGTACTTTTATTGTATTGGAAAAGAAAAACATCAGGTAGATCCATTCAAATGGATGAGTCTCTTTAGATTTTTCCTGTTTGTATAGAAAAAACTGCTATAGCGAAATAAATAAATTTTGTGTGATGGATGTTTGTAATCATGTTAATTGTGCACAAGTATACCGAACACAAGCAAATTTGCAATATAATTTACCACCATGTTATCACAAAATTTTATAAGCATACGTTGAATGAAATATTTGGTTCCAATAACCACCATTTGCACTTTTAATTTATTTTTCACCTTATTCCTCTTCTTACTTTTCCTACCTTCTCTTCAGATGACAGTAACTCCTTACCGGAGAGGGAGTCAGGTCGCCTACTTCATCCTGTGTTTGAGTGTTCTCATCATTTCTGACCACTTTATCATTGTTCACCATACCCTCTTCTTTATACCAATGGTATCATCAGCTCCTGGCATATCAGGCCCAACCTCACAACTTCCCTAACACAGTTGGTTTTCTTTTTTGGGGGAGTAGCAATTTATACAAATTAAACATTTAATTAAGAACAAGGTTGAACAGCAATACCACATAACTTCATTTTACAAGTCATTTATCCACATTTCAATATACCTGATTATTCAAGCAACAAATACAGTTAATTGCTGTTGTATTGTTTTAAGGAAGCTTGAAGTGCAATGACACTCAGAAAACATTTTCTGACCTCACACTATAATTAGTCCACACTTTCTTGCCTAATGAAAGAAAACCTACAGTTGTCAGAGTGATAACTGCACAGACAATGTTGCTTGTGAGATTCCATATAGGAATCCATAACAAATTTATAGCTAAAAGGTACTATAGAGAAATTTTAACCAGATTATTCATCAATGTGGAAGCAATAAACAAAAAATGAATTTCCACTGTATCAAAAAATCTAAATATACCAGACAGCACTGCATGGAGAATCTCCTATACAAATGATTTTTGCCGATTTTTCACTGCAACAACAACTGGAATGTATCTTAATCAAATCAAAATTAGAAACTGGAACGTGACATTTAAAACATTACTTTCTAGTCATCGACTGATTATGGTAACCTTTGAAGCTGAAGAGTGCCACTGTTTTCTCAAAGATCAAGTCATGAAGTAGTTTTTTCCTCTCTGCTCTGATGCAGGTCCTTGAGTAGTTCAGCTCCAACATCTCCTGCTTTAGTGGAAAAGAGAATTGCCCCTTCTTTCAGATTCAATATCTTTAAGTACCTTGCATAATCTGCATAAACTGCATTGTAAAATTTCTGTGAACCTTTATTAAGGAAAATACTTTTAAAGCACAGCCATATTTCAATTGTGAAGAAATTGTAAAACTTTTATTATGGATCATCAGACATGCACTCAAAATGTTATTATGTATTAATCATTATGGACTGAATACATTTCCTAATTGATACAATTCTTAAATCAACATAATTGTAAACTGCATAAAATAAAACAATTGCATATGAATAAAACAATTATTTGTTGAACATTTCCAAGATAGATTGATTTTTGGAGGCAAAATAAATCAAGGAAAGAGAGAGAAATTGGCATCGAGGTAAATGATCAGCCGTGATAGCGCCTGGTGTGGGTGGAGGAGGAGGAAGTTGAGGGGGGTAACTGTATTTACAAAGGCCTGGCATGCATGCATGCACTATACATATATACACAACTGGAATAATTTAAGCACAGCTTCTTCTCCTACATCGGTATTATTTGTTCAAATTGTTTTAAAACATTCTATTCCCTTATCAACATTGTAATCGTTTTTCTAATGTTAGGTTACACATGGAATAGAACACTGTTATAACGACTCTCCCAGGAGAAACGAACAATTCCTCCACAGACCAACATTCACGTTAGTCGCAGAGTAATTTTTGAAATTAAAAAAGTGCTGCAGGAACTCAGCCGGTCAGGCGGCATCCAGTGGGAGATGGGAGAAATGGGTGCGCACCAATGTGAGAGGATAGGGGAGGTGGAGGGAGGAGGGGGGAAAGAGAGGGGAGAAGGTTTGGGGTGGTATTACTTCAAATTGGAACATGTAATGTTCATACTGTTAGGTTGGAATCTACCCAAGTAGAATATGAAGTATGGGTGGGATGAAAGGTGAGGACCAAGGAAACTCTATCCTTATTCCATCTGGGAGGCAGGGAAGGGCAGTCAAAGCAGAACTGCAGAACACATTGGTGATATGGGTGAGAGCTCTGGCCACAACAGCAGGGGGATGCCACATTTACGGAAAAAAAAGCATATCTCTGATATCCAACAGTGCAAATCCTCATCATGGGAGCAGATATGGAGATGGAGAAATTGAGAGTAAGGGATGTTGTCCTTATTCCCTTCTGACTCCCACATATACCTTGAGTATAACCCCTCCCACCCTGCCTCTTGCAAGGACACCATCCCTTACTCAATTTCTCCAACATCTGGGAGTAGTTCTGCTCTCACTCTCCCTCTCCCTCCCCCTCCCCCTCCCCACAGATGGAACAAGGATAGAGTTCCCCTGGTCCCCACCTTTTACTCCACTAACCCCATCCAACACAGCATTCCCCAACATTTCCGCCACCTTCGACATGATCACACCACTTTCCGATTCTCAACCCATCCGCTTTCAGAGAGATCACTCTGTCCACAACTTTATTGGCTGTTCGTCCCTCCATACCCAACCAGTTTGTACGTTCTCCCCATGACCTGCGTGGGTTTTCTCCGGAGAGGGACACCGAGCCAAAACACTGCCCTGTCCAATCCCTCCTCAGATGCTGCCTAACCCACCGAGTTCCACCAGCGCTTTGGTTTTTGCTCAAGATTCCAGCATCAGCAATGTTTTGTGTCTTAAATCTTTGAAGTAATTGAGTTCTCAAATTTCAAGCAAAGGCATTTTCTGTATATTGATTAATCCAGATGGATAATGATAGTGAGCCAAATTAAATCACACCCCCTCATTACATTTCAGCCTGATAACTATTATTAATGAATAAATATCCATCTTTCCCATCAACTCTGTGAAATTAATTATCTGCAGACTTGGAGAATAAGCTCTTTTGTAAAGGAAAATTGTAAACCCAAGATCAGTTAGATTTCACTGATTTTTTTTCAATCCCAGTGACAGGAAAAGGATGAAATGCAAGAATGCCCATGAGTAAGAACAAAAATCATGTCAGGCCAAAACTGTTTAGCCTTGTCAACATCAGCATATCCTTTCTCTTTGAATAAATATTTCAATAGACTTCTATTGGTATTAGTTTAATATTATTGTCACATGTACTGATATACATTGGAAAATTATGATTTGGGCTATCCAGGCAAAACATACTACATCAAATAGTGCAAAAGAGAAAAGACGTGTAGAACAGTGTAAACAGCTGTAGAGAAAGTGCAGATATTTAAAAAAACAAGGGCTGTAAGGAAGTAGATTGGAAAATCATCCTTGGCATATGAGAGGAGGTTGTTGCGGAGTGAGTGGAGGGCTACACGTTCAGGAGGGAAGAGGTTAGAGTTAATCAGGGGAGTGGAGAATTTGAGGCGGTTAATGTCACGACGGCAGTTGGATACATATGAAGAAGGGTCTCGACCCGAAACGTCACCCATTCCTTCTCTCCCGAGATGCTGCCTGACCTGCTGAGTTACTCCAGCATTTTATGAATAAATACCTTAGCATATGAGAGGTCTATTCAAGATTCAGATTACAACAAGGAAGAAGTTGTTCTTATATTATGTATTAGGAAATGCTTGTATTCATAGCTTTTAAAAGTTAATTTTGTAGGAATACAAATAAAAGTACACGGAGACTCAAATCATTTTGAAACTTGGTCTAGATAGAGGACATGAAAGACACTGTTAACAAAATTAGTTGAGATGGATGAATCTCTCCCTCCTGTGGCTGTGATTGCAACTTACTTGCCGAGGGTTTGATACTAATTCAGCAAATGTGCCTCTAACATAATCAGAGTGACAGGTTTGATGTCAGGATCCCATAGAAAGGGACGAACTGAATTTCACCAGCATAAACTTAATTAAAACTTGAACATGTTACATTCCACTTGCCATTAAAAAATGGAAGATTTTTTTTACAATAACTCAAATCAAGTACGAGTTTAATAAAAATGTTAAAAAATCTGTTCAACCCTCAAATATGAGACACAGTTTCACTGTTAAAGTTCAGACAGCACATAAGCACAAAACAAATGGGAAACACTTTAGGTGTGCAGATCAAAACTAATGCTTCAATAAACACAACATGATGAAGAGAAAATGCTATATTTTTTCTACCACTTTTGTGCCTAGTTATAGACAAAAGTGAACCTTTTCAAAAATAAATTCTGTTCAGAAAAATAACAGGAAGCCATTCATACCTTTCAGCTTGCCGCACAGTTCCATATGATTGTGGCAGATCTTCAATCTCAATGCCATATTCCTGCATGCACCATACATACCTCAGCAATACTGGCACGAAGAGCAATTGACTGAACCTATATGAATGACATTGGAAGACCAAGCTGACATTGTGCAGTATGTGACATATTCCAGGGATTGGCTGATGATTGCTTCCCATTCGCACGATGGTTGAGGAAAAAACAAGTTTTACAAGGAACTGCAGATGCTGGTTTATACCAAAGATAGACTCAAAGTGCTGGAATAACTCAGCGGGTCAGGCAGCATCTCTGGGGAAAAAAGGATCGGTGACGTTTTGGGTCAGGACCCTTCTTCAGAAGATGGTTTCTTCTGAAGAAGGGTCCCAGCCTGAAACTTCGCCCATCTGTTTTCTCCAGAGAACCTGCCTGGCCCACTGTTACTCCAGCACTTTGTGTCTAAGTTTAGAAGGTTCTGATTGCAGGCTGTGAGAAGCATAACAGCCATGCAACAGTGGCAAGTCATTTAATCAGGCCACTTGGAGAAGCTTGTATATTGAAAGTGCTGAACTTCAACATACAGTGAGACAGAGGTTTTGCATGTCTTAATTTTGTCCCAAGCTTAGTCAAAATACTGACATGTAGGAATCTTCTATCTACATATGGCCATGGGTTTGGCTTGGGTCAAAGCAAAAAGCTTGTGCTGAAGAGTTTGATAGCTTATTTTTCCTCACTTAAAATGAATTCCCATTATAATTATGAAAATTGCAATCAATTGACACGTTATCAGAGAGCAAAGGAAAAACGAACTGGTTTCGTTTTTCAGCAAAATTCAAAGGAAATTGTATAGATGGATTACACCTTAAAATGGGGATGATTCAGACATAACTGTGGTAGTCATGACAGGCCCTGTATTTAGAAGGGAGGAAAATTGATCATTTTCCAAAGAACCACGAGAACAAACTCTGCAGTCAGGTAAAATACATTTTTTTCTCCCCCAGAGAAGTCAGGAGCTGCAGTCTGAAAATAAACTGGCCATTTCTGGGAATCATTTGCAGATTGACTGCCGGAATGGTCAAAAGTATAAAGCTGAGATTACCGCACGACAAGGAGGGGTAAAGAGTTAGAAAGGGGATCCCAGCATCAGCTGTTGCATTAAGCTTTTACAATCTCAACTACTGCTTTAAGGGCCTGTCCCAGTTACGCGATTTTTAAGGCGACTGCCAGCGACTGTCAAAGTCATAGCAGATAGCCAAAATTTTCTTTTACCCTATGACAATGACCACAACAATGCCGAGTCAGGTCGATACAAGTTACTTTTTTTGTGAAACTAGCACCTGGCTGAGAGATTATACCACCTTCGGAAACATCGTGAAATTCCCACGCTTACTTGTTGCCTCCAATCTACCTGTCAAATGTCCTGACAGTAAATAAATTGGTTAAACAAAACTATCTTCTGGTATCTTCAAATGCCTTTTCTTAATTTAATATCACGTGCTTCTAAATGCATCTGCAACAACCTAGCAAACCTGGGGACGGCATGCGACAGCGCCCGCAATAAGCTTCGATACCTCGCGACAAGCCAGCTGTCGCTGAGAAATTTCTATCTGAAAAAAATTTCCGCAACGCGCCGAGATCCGCTACGATTCATTGAAGACTCCTCATGATCATGCCCGCGACACCCCGGCGAACGTTCGCGACAGCCTAGTCGCCGGCAGTCCCTTAAAATCGCCTAAGTGGGACAGGCCCTTTAGTCATCTCAAGCGCGGTGCTTGCTTAACCACAAAGCATTGTCTTAAATGGAGTGGGGCCCTTTTAGGAAAACAACTGACCAGTGAGCCTAACAAAGTGCGGGGTCTTTCCCAATGTACCTTGAAAGGCTCCGCATTCCTAACAGCTTTGAAAGTCATAAGCCCTTCCACCAAGCTTACCGCTGTCAGACGGCATCTCCTTGAACAAGCTTTGATATTCACAAATGTACAAGAATACAGAATTATTAAAATTACAAACACCATTAGATTAATGTGCTTCTGCAGCCATTTCAGTCAAATAAAATCAATGGGCAAGCTTGGCATACACAAACACTTAGCACAGGTTGCAAGCTCTACCCAAAAAGCTACGCATTGAAAACATTGCAGAAAGTTATGCTCCCCTGTTGGATTCTGAGAGTTCAACATCATAGCACAGAAATCCTGAGTGAAGATAACCAATGCGTAAGCTCATCAATCAGAAAAACGGTTCAGGCTCGGATCAGTGTCTATCCATTTCCCTCCGCAGATGCTGCCTGACCCACTGAATCCCTCCAGCAATGTGTTTTGTTGCAGAAGCCCGGCTCACTTATGCTCTGGACTCTGACCTAATGGTCTGTCACAAAGGTAATAACTGGCAGTTCCGCATGGGACAGACATTTATGCAGAAGACCTGGGTCACTGTTTTAATTTAAAAACAAAAACCTGAACATGTGAAAAGATATTGGTGGACTAAAACAAGGAATGTACAGGTGATGTACATTCTCTCGGTTGATAAATGAATGAGAATAAACCAGCCTTCCTCAAGTCCTGATTTTGCAATAAACAAAGGACGTGAAGATTTATTCCTGCAATCAAACATGAAACTGTGAATTAGATACTCATCATTTTCTCATTCAAATCAAAAGGATATCTGTATTTTCATTTACTTCAATAACTCCATACTTGAGACAAGCCTCCAAGAATAGTGCAGCTCTGTCAAAGTACCGCATGCTGAAATTTATAAAGAAAACATACCATGGCAATGAAAAATAACATACAAGTATCATAATTGAGTGCAAAAAACTTTTGAAAAGCTTAGAAAATAATAATTAGCCAGTAATTCCAAATGTCTACCTATTGCATCCTTGCTTGCCTCTCAACAGCTTTGGGCTACATTTATAATCATTTTGAAGAGTCTGTTCCCAGTTACTTCGTGCTCAAGCACAAGCTCTCTGTTCCCTGTTTGAATTTTTATAACATCTGCTCATTTACACATCATTCTGGTTCTGGGTTTTTTTCACAAACATGGCCTCCCTGCCATTGCTTTCCATCCTCAGCTCAGTCCTTGCCAGTCAAGTGTAAGAACAGCTGGGGGATTCTTGGTGCCCACAGACCACCTTCCACATAAATCACTTACGAGAGAACACCAATCATTACTGTAAGTACCATCAGCTTTGACTTTTTTTTTTTTTGAAGAGTCCCTAGGCTCATAATATTTTAAATTTTAACATTCAGAAAGTTGTTCCACAGATCACAGAACCACTTGATAAGTTATTAACATTTAATGATTAGTTACTACTGTTTGGTATGTTTAACAAGTTACATTGAACAAAGGGGATCTGGCGTGGGGGAGTAGCTGGGAACAAAGGGGGACCATTGGGGACTAAATTGAATATTTTGTGATTTTGCCGCTGCCCCATCTTTGCATACTTGTGTATGCAAAACAAAGAACCTCAATGTGACATGTCAAATGTGATAATAATGTTTCATTCATTTAACAAGTTATTGCATTTAAAAACAGAATCAGAATGCATAGAACCCATTCAGTCCATCAGTAGTAGCTCTCCAAACAAAATGTTTTCCCACAAGTGCCACACAGCGTTCTATTCCCCAGGTCCCCAGAAAAGCTTTCCCTTTCAAGTATTTATCTCACTCCTATTGAAAATCATCTCAGCATCTTCTTCAATCAGCCTGTCAGACAGTGTATTGCAGCTCAGAACAGTTCACTGCAATGCGTTTCTGTTAGATGTCTCTAGTCTTTTACTTCAAACCTCCATTTTCTGATTACAAACCATCACTCACTTGAAATAGCTTTTCCTTATTTACCCTTTCAAAACCCTTCAAGACTGAACAACTCCATCATATATCCTCTGTTCCAAGAATGCACCTCATTACAATTTGGGAAAATCCAAAGAACTCAAAAAGCACCAATAACTAAGTTTCGGTACGAATGTGTTAATTTTTGCCTTCAGTCTGTTATTAACAGCACATCTTGTTCATGAGCAAAGGTCATCACATTATCTAGCAATGCATGCAAATACAAACATGAATAGATTCTGTCTCTGTGGAAAACACATTTCTTACCTATGAAGCATTTCAGCGACTTTTCTAAAACAGCCCATTGAGAGAAGGACTAGGATAGCCTTTGACTTCTGATTCACCTGTGGTGAACAAAGATGGTCCACCCACCGTTTCAGCACTTCAGTACACTCCTCTGTATTTAGACGCACCTTCATTAAAGATATTTAAATTACAATGAATATTTTCTGCTGCAAAATGCCTCAAAATAACATCAAAAGACATCACAGCACATTAAATGAACCAGTTACATCATTTTAAGCACCAACAAGATATCAATGGCAGACAAAAAGTAAATTAAAATTATTCTTACACCCAAGGAAGTTTTTACTTGTCACACATCAATCAGTATTGTGAATTTCCAAAAAGCTGCCACAAATACCAAAATGTTTGTTTTTTAAATTTAACTCCTTAAATATTAGCATTCATATTAATGTTCTCATTTGAATGTCTTAACATGAAAACACCGACCCAATCTATTTTAAAATGGGTTAAAATAGCAGAGAGAGGACAAAGAACACGAACAAGTTCATATGTTGATCTTAAGTAATTAGGGAAGGCAAAGTTTTGAGTTCGCTTCACACATCACGTTCAGGTTGATATTTCTAAACTTTGTCAGGTTCTCCCTTCATTGTGAAATTCAGCGTTGGCAAATTCGCCCATACAAAATTATCAAATCACTCCCCAAAAATATAAGCTTCAGAATAGAATTCACTCGCAGAATTGATGTGGGGAAAAAAAAAACATTTTTCAACTCTCCTTTCTTGCAGATATGGCCTGTTTTCTAGGATTTGTGTGATTATGGCCTGTTTTCTAGGATCACAAACTAACTCCCCTCCCTCCAGAACTTGGTCGCCTGTACTTCTGATGAACAGATCAATAACGAGATTAAATGGAGTCACCCACTTTACTTTGTTATACATTATACATCCAATGCTGTAATGCCAATTCCAATAATGAAAAAACAAGCTTTCTATCTTAACTAGGCTCAATTGTCTTTAACAATCACAAACATGCAACAAGTTTCTGTGACATGCATTTCCATACAAGCCATTCCACCATGTAAAAAACTTCCAGGAAATATCTAAGAATGCAAACAATATTATGAATGACCATGATTTAATATCTGGAAATTGATTAGCCTTTTTAATAGCTTTCTGGCCAAAAACATAAATGAGAAGAATCGAGTTTACAGTTAGACTGTTAGCGACACATTGGTAATCAACAAGTCATTAACTGTTAATTATTCTGTTTAAATTAACAATGTATAAATATATTGCATAATTTTTCTGAACTACAAAGGACAAAGTTTTATCAGCATGCTGAAGATAAAATGCAAGGTAAAATTTCATATAAATATTCTTAAAAGAACTCTATCTCTCAAGATAGACACAAAAAGCTGGGGTAACTCAGCAGGTCAGACAACATCTCTGGAGAAAAGGAATAGGTGATGTTTCTGCGCGAGACCCTTCTTCGATCTCAATGCTGACTTGGGTAAAGGATTTTTAAAAAGAGTGTAGCCCATGATTTTTCTTAACAACGATGTTTCAAACAGATTTTAATAGATATTTATATTTTCTTTACAGTACTCAATTATAAAACATTTCCCAATCACCTTACAGTAAAGCTGACAAACTGCATTGAATGCTAAGGATGCCGTCACAGCGAGAAGCAAAGGTGGAGAACTAATAGCAAACACACAAAGATGAAGGTGTTGAGAAATATTTTGACATAAGGAGAGCCAGGAGAAAACCCGGAGAAAACAGATGTTATGATCGACTGATCATCCAATGGTGAAGCAGAGGAAATAAAAGGCAGTTCAAATCAAAGATACGAGAGGAACAAGATGAACCACTCCGATGAAATCGCCTATACTGAAGTGTAGTACGCAAAGGAGCGTAACGTCCGCCATTTTAGTAGGCAAAACCCACCGTTCGCTATGCCTCTCGCAGTGTAATCAGTGTTTTGATGTGTGATGATACCATTAAAATGCAGAATACATCTCATCTATCAATTCACAGATTTGTTATTTTTCTTTTTAAATGTTTCTAAAATGGCACCATGACATACTACGGTTTTTAGGGTCGAGTGGTCTATTTTGCTCCTCTAGTATCTTTGGTTCAAATGGAGAATCCAATATTGACTGACAAATGGAAATCACAAAAACAGTAATGGGGCAAGGCTTCAGTATACCCAAGACCAAAGGATACCAGTAGAATATGGAAAGAATGAGGCTGCTAGGAGTACAAGATTTCATATGCAGAGGGTTGCATAAATTGAAGATCCAGTTGGATTGAAGTAAGATGACTAGATAAACAATTAAAGCCCAAATCACATTTTGAGGTGACAGTCATTGGTACTGGAGTTTGGGTGAGAAGTGGGGAGGAGCTGGAGGCGTTTCACCGTGGAAGATGAAAGAAAAATCAGATCTAATAAAAGAGACCAGGGGAAGAAAGCTAATTCCAAGCTTGAGTAGTTGAGCTCTCAAACTTGGTTTGTGATGGGGGGGGTTTAATGAAGTCCAGACTCGGCTACTTTGGGATCTCTGAGAACCAAAAAATGTACGTCATTTTATTTGCCGTTAAATACAAAGAAATTATTGCTTCATCCGCATTGTACATTTCAGCAAAGTATCTGGAGGGTGTAGTAATCACTTGAAAATGTTTGAGAGTGTAAGAAACATGCGTGAGAACTTTAGTCATGCAGCATGGAAAAAGGACCTTGGGCCCAACTTGTCCATGCCAACCATGATGCCTCATCTACAGTAATCCCACCTGCCCGTGTTTGGCCCAAATCCCTCTAAACCTCTACTATCCATGTATTTGTCCAAATGTCTCTTAAATGTTGTTTATAGTATCTGCCTCCAATAATTTCATAAAGGGATGGCGATAAATTTAGGATACATATTAAGCCTATTATTGCGGAAGATAATCAGCACTATTATGTTGGATGCACATTCAAGCATTGTGGAGGAAAACCCATTGAAAGTGCAGGTCCACCACCAATTTTCCGGCAACTGATGGTGCGACACCTCCTATAACCTAGACAAAATTACGGGAACGCACATAGTACGCAACAAAAAAGCTTTTCACTGTACCTCGGTACACGTGACAATAAATTAAACTGAACTGAACTTGCATCTCAATTAATTTATGAACAACTTACTTTTGCAAGCCATGCAGCTCGATTCCATTCTCCATAGGTCTGCAGGTATCGACAAGCGTCTGCAGCTTTATCTATTAGACAAAGCAGCTGGACACCTTCTACAAGCGAGAGCCAAAAAAAAATATTGAAAAAGCGTTCAACTGAATCAGAAAAAAAAAATCACAAATGAAAAAAGATTTTTCTTCAATTACAAAAATAAAATGTTAGCATTTTCGACCTTTGTTGTTCAAATCTCCATCGGAATTTTCATAATCCTCAAGATTTTACTTTTAGTACTAACATTATCATACATGTTCTTTTGACTTTCCAGTTAAGCTGTTTGTTTGTCCACAGCTTTCTCCTGGAAACACATGTGTTGTGCATTCTTATTTAGAACACTTTATAATACTGTTTTGTCAACTTGTTTAATAATTTTCTGTTATATTTTAGGCTAGGAATCTTTTAAGAACAGTTATCTTTCACTAGATAACTGCAGTGCACAACTTGGCTCATTTTTATGTTTTTGCATTGAATCCCAATTAAGTAAAAACTAATGGAGGAATCTAGTGATTTAAAAGCACTTTTTATGGCAGATAAAAAGAAAACAAATTTCAAAACTGAAACAGATGGCAAATGGATTTCATGAATTGCTGCTGGATTTGACACCTCTTTCTGTCTGAGGCTTAATGGAGAATGGCACAGGGGGGAAATGCAATTACACAGAATGACAATTCTTTTTCCGAAGACAAGTTCCTGGCTGAAAATGTAAGAAACATAAAATTTAAGTTTATTAAATCAAATACAAATGTAAGTGGTACTTTCAGTGCGGAAGAATTTCCAGTGTTCTTACATCGCATTGGAATAACTAATGGAGAATGTTCTGATTCTCTCACATTATCTAGAGGCGGTGGTGTTAATATTTAATTCAGGATAACAAAACTTTTTTTGATAGGCCACCAAATGAAACGGGCAGTTAGATTTGATGGCTGTCTGAGAAAATATTGTTAATATTCATGTGGATATCCAGCACATATATTAAGGATTCCCAATTTTTTTCAAATGCTTTTGAAGATAAATTTAAGGATTTTTAACTTCCCTTAAATTTTGTACTTCTGCAATGCATTACACTTTCGAGCAGAAAACGTCAAATGTGGGAAGTTAATTGACTTGTAAATTCATTGTCTAGGGCAGTGGTTTACACTTTTTTTTCCAGATTGCCCACTGTAAATTAGTGGCTCACCCACATGACCTAATACTAATGGCAAGCTCTCTGGTTGCTTGCTTGAAGGAGCCCGTTTTATTCAAGTATCACCCCAAGATACACCTTAACATTGCAGCCATCACCTTGAAAACCAAATCCTAAACTGAAAATTTAATCAGGACAGCACGGTGGCGCAGCTTGTACAGTCATTGCTTCGCAGTGCCAGAGACCGGGGTTCAACCCTGACCTCAGATGCTATCTGTGTGGAGTTTGCAAGTCGTCTCTGTGATCGTGTGGGTTTAATGTGTGGATTGGTAAATTAATTGGCCATTGTAAAAAGCCCCTTGTGCGCAAGTGAGTGCTAGAATCTAGGAGGAATTGATTACAATATGAAGAAAATAAAATTGGATGAGATTAGTGTAGGATTAGTGTAAATGGTTGGTTGATGGTCTGTGTGGACTCGGCGAGCCTGTTTTCTTGCTCTATCTCTCTGTGACTGACAGGCATTCAAATGCAACTCTAGTAAGAACAATAATATTAAAGCTACTCCAGAGACTACTACATATGAAAATGCACTTACAGAACTTAAAGACTGTTACCTGCTAGTTTTCCATTCGCTATCATGTTAGTAGCCACCAGTTTTATGGTGCTCTGGGACGGACCTGAAGAAGTGATGGTGGTAACCAGACAAGCTTTCAGGGAGTCACAGTAATAGCTTGGATTTTCAGCGCTTGTTTCTAGCAGCAGCTGCACTGCCCTGTCCGTCTGTCAAATAAAATCAGCATATTTCAATTTTCTGAAGAGCAGATGTGTTGGTTATCAATGTTGCTATTTCCAATATTTCAAATAACTGATTTAACACTAGACCTTAACAGAACAATCAAAAAGAATGAATGTAGATTGGCGCATCTCCAAAACTTACATTTATTTGATGCACAGCTTGAACCCACAACCCATTTCCTACAGTAATACTGTTGTTTACATCTATCTCCCTTTCTTGCCAATGTAAATTTCTAGTCAGGCCACTGATAATGAAAATCTGAGTAAAGGACTTGGTTATTTTAAACATTCTTTGGTACCCTACTTAGTGTACCAGGTGTACTGCCAGGAATAAACGAAACTGGGTTATTATAGCATTATATATCGAGTGATCATTGGTGTGGTTATTACTATAAAGAAACCTCTGGGCTAGGAAGAAATGGGCAGGGAAACAAAGAGTGGAGGAGAGAACAGCTTTTAACACATCCAACTGGTCATGATTAGGAAATACTGCAGGAACTGAGCAGTCTATCAACAGTGGTCACACTTATTGGCCCGGCTGGGGGCAGCTCTGAGCTCCACCACTTAGTGCCAAGAGACCACTAGCAAACCACGTAGTGATTCATTAATGGGAGAAGGTGAGAAGGTGCCAGCAGTTTGCAGGGTGGTGGGGGGTGGGGGGAGGAGGGGTGAGGGGGGTGTCCCTCCAGGCCCACTGCATACAGGTTGCTGGCACAGCACCGCACTGTCTGAGCACTTTCCATTTCTAATGTACAGGCAGCAATAGATTCCAACTAGAGGACAAGAGCATTGTAACAACTCAGCACCAAGTAGAGTGCCGATGTAATCAAATTCATTTTTATCAGCATATCAGAAATTCGGTAAAAATTCACCATCTTCTGTAAATTGCATCTTCCTGCCATATTATGCAAGAAAGCCACCACTCCGTTAAGTGACTGCTGACACGTCCAAATGGTTCTCCTAGTATTGTTCACAATGACAAGGCACTATTCAAAGCCTCACGCATTTTACACTGAAATGGTTTACAAATTTAACTCTCAAAACTTGTACATTAATAACTACTTTTAAAAGGTAGGCACTTGGCAGATTACTACAAAGAATATATTACATCATTATTAAATGGAGTGCATTTGGATTTCTTACCTGACCTAATAAAAGCAACTGGTCTGCACATTTCCTTGTGTGATCATACGTTGTTCTCTTTGCCTCTTGCAGGTTAACTCGCTCAATTTGAGATTTCTAGAAATAATGGGTTTTTTTAAACTTGTAAAATGATAGATTGATATAATACATCACTTGATGCTCCTGAACACATCATCAGTGATGTAACCTGGGGTCACTGGGCGTTTCAACATCAGACACCCTCGCCCTGGCGACCCAGCCGTGGCATATCACAATGAAACTACTTTTCAATAATATCTTATTTTGCTGTGAAATATAAAGATTCCTCAAAACCGAGTTTATCATTTCAATCAATTAAAAACATTACATTACGCAAACTGAGGCTGTTGTTGATTCATTTTCTTTTACTGCATTTCGGCTTAACTATCCAGTAACCTTTGTATGGGTGATCGTTGGTGCCAACCAATGATCACCCATACCCATACACCATTCAGTCTGAAGAAGGGTCTCGACCCGAAACGTCACCCATTCCTTCTCTCCCGAGATGCTGCCCGACCTGCTGAGTTACTCCAGCATTTTGTGAATAAATCGATTTGTACCAGCATCTGCAGTTATTTTCTTATATCACTCATACACTAGTTTTTTCCTACACACTCGGACAATTTACAGGTTATTAACCCTACAAAACTTGCATGTCTTTGGAATGCGGGAGGAAACCAGAGATCCTGGAGAAAACCCACAGTCACAAAGAGAATGTACAAACTCCATAGAGTCAGCACCCGTAGTCAAGATTCAATCTGGGTCTCCGGTGCTATAAGGCAGCAACTCTACGTCTGCACTACTGTGTAGCTTTAAAATGGTTTTAACATTTAACCAGGCATCGAGGAAACCCTTCATAATCACTCGCCTTATGCTTTCATAATACATTTGACGGCAAGTGTTGCAAACATCTGAATAAGAGGATTGAAGAGGGAAGATCAGTGGGCGTTGTTATGGACCCAAGCATGGCCAGTGAGGAAGAACATCCAGGTTTACAACCAGGATCTCGTTCCATTGGGATGGCCGACCAAGGAATTCCTTTACATTGGCGAGACCAAGCAGAGCCTAAGCGACCATTTCATCGAACACTTGCGCTCAGCGGAATTTAACGCTTACAACTGTGAAGTGCCACACTCTGGTATGTCAAACCAGTAAGGATAGAAGAGGGGCAAATTGTGAAACTAGCAGAAAGAATATAGGTGGAAGGGGAGGGGAAAGCAGAATGTACAATCAGCAGTAGCAGCAGCAATCAGCAGTAGCAGCAGCAATCAGCAGTAGCAGCAGCAATCAGCAGTAGCACCAGCAGCAATCAGCAGTAGCAGCACCAGCAATCAGCAGTAGCAGCACCAGCAATCAGCAGTAGCAGCAGCAGCAAGCAGCAGCAAGCAGCACCAAGCTGTGTTGCTTGGGAAGTAGTGTGTGGGGATTGTGTGGGGATAGTAAGTAGTAAGACCTGTGTGATCTCCCGGACTAGTTTCGATCGCCTAGCTTGGGGTCGGAGAGGAATTTCCCGGATTTTGTTCCCAAATTGGCCTGGGTTTTTTATCCGGTTTTTCGCCTCTCCCAGGAGATCACTCAGTTCTTTTGGGCGGGCGGTTGGAGCGGTTGGAGTAGCGGCCGGGCGGTAGGTTGAGTAACCGAGCGCGGGGCTTTGTTTGGAGAGTATGACTGCCAGGGCAGTTTTTTGTTCTGGGTGTCGGATGTGGGGAATCTGGGAGTCTGATAGTCTTCCAGACATCCACATCTGCGCCAGGTGTGACGAGATGGGGCTCCTAAGGGACCGTATTAGGAACCTGGAGCGGCAGATTGATGACCTCCGTCTGATCAGGGAGAGTGAGGAGGTTATAGATAGGAGTTACAGGGAGGTGGTCACTCCTAGACCACGGGAGGTAGACAAGTGGGTCACTGTTAGGGGGGGCAAGGAACAGAGGCAGGGACTAGGGAGTACCCCGGTGGCTGTACCCCTTGGAAATAAGTACTCCTGTTTAAGTACTGTTGGGGGGGGGGACAGCCTACCTGGGGGCAACGACGGTGCCCGGGCCTCTGGCAAGGAGTCCGGCCCTGTTGCTCAGAAGGGTAGGGAAAGGAAGAGGAGAGCAGTAGTAATAGGGGACTCTATAGTGAGGGGGTCAGATAGGCGTTTCTGTGGACGCAGTCGGGAGACCCGGATGGTGGTTTGCCTCCCTGGTGCTGGTGTCCGGGATGTGTCTGAGCGTGTCCAGGATATCCTGAAAGGGGAGGGAGAGGAGCCAGAGGTCGTGGTACATATAGGTACCAACAATATAGGTAGGATAAGGGAAGAGGTCCTGAAAGGAGAATTCAGGGGGCTAGGAAGAGAGTTAAAAAAAAGGACTTCCAAAGTAATAATCTCAGGCTTACTGCCTGTGCCACGCGATAGTGAGAATAGGAATGGAGTGAGGTGGAGGATAAATACGTGGCTGAGGAACTGGTGCAGGGAGCAGGGTTTCAAGTTTCTGGATCATTGGGACCTCTTCTGGGGGAAGTATGACCTGTACAAAAAGGACGGGTTGCATCTGAACCCGAGGGGAACCAATATCCTGGCGGGGAGATTTGCTAAAATAACTGCGGAGACTTTAAACTAGTACGGTTGGGGGGAGGGACTCAAACACAGATAGCTAATAGGCAGTGTGTGAGGCAGGAGGCAGAAAAGGGAAACACTCAGACCCAATATGTAGGAGAGAAAGAAGGGAAAAGAAATAAACTGAGAATAAGAAATGATGGGTCCCTTAAATGTGTATATTTTAATGCTAGGAGCATTGTAAGAAAGGTGGATGAGCTTAGAGCCTGGATTGACATCTGGAAGTATGATGTTGTGGCGATCAGTGAAACATGGTTGCAGGAGGGTTGCGATTGGCAATTAAATATTCCAGGATTTCATTGTTTCAGATGTGATAGAATCGGAGGGGCAAGAGGTGGGGGTGTTGCATTGCTTGTCAGGGAGGATATCACAGCAGTGCTTTGGCAGGACAGACTAGAAGGCTCGATTAAGGAGGCTGTTTGGGTGGAACTCAGAAATGAGAAAGGTTTAGCAACACTTATAGGGGTGTATTATAGACCGCCAAATAGGGAACGAGAATTGGAAGAGCAAATATGTAAGGAGATAGCAGATATTAGTAGTAAGCACAGAGTGGTGATTGTGGGTGATTTCAATTTTCCGTATATAGACTGGGAATCACATTCTGTTAAAGGGCTGGATGGTTTGGAGTTTGTAAAATGTGTGCAGGATAGTTTTTTGCAGCAATACGTAGAGGTGCCTACCAGAGAAGGGGCAGTGTTGGACCTCCTGTTAGGAAATGAGATGGGTCAGGTGACGGAGGTATGTGTTGAGGAGCACTTTGGGTCTAGTGATCATAATGCCATTAGTTTCAATATCATTATGGAGAAGGTCAAATCTGGACCAAGGGTTGAGATTTTGGATTGGAGAAAGGCTAATTTTGAGGAGATGAGAAAGGATTTAAAAGGAGTGAAATGGAAATTGTTGTTTTATGAAAAGGATATAATAGAGAAATGGAGGATATTTAAAGGTGAAATTTTGAGAGTACAGAGTCTTTATGTCCCTGTTCGGTGGAAAGGAAAGAATAATAATTTGAAAGAGCCGTGGTTTTCCAGGGAAATTGGACACTTGGTTCGGAAAAAGAGGGAGATATACAATAAATATAAGCGGCAGGGAGTAAATGAGGTTCTTGAGGAATATAAAGAATGTAAAAGGAATCTTAAAAAGGAAATTAGAAAAGCGAAAAAAAGATATGAGGCTGCTTTGGCAAGTAATGTAAAAGTAAACCCCAAGGGGTTCTATAGATATGTCAATAGCAAAAGGATAGTGAGGGATAAAATTGGTCCATTAGAGAGTCAGAGTGGACAGCTATGTGCTGAGCCGGAAGAAATGGGGGAGATATTAAACAATTTCTTTTCTTCGGTATTTACCGAGGAGAAGGATATTGAATTATGTGAGGTAAGCGAAACAAGTAGAGTAGTGATGGAAATTAGGAGGATTAAAGAAGAGGAGGTACGGACACTTTTGAAGAATATAAAAGTGGATAAGTCTCCAGGTCCTGATAGGATATTCCCTAGGACATTGAGGGAAGTTAGTGCAGAAATAGCAGGGGCTATGACGGAAATATTTCAAACGTCATTAGAAACAGAGATGGTGCCGGAAGATTGGCGCATTGCGCATGTTGTGCCTTTGTTTAAAAAAGGTTCTAAAAGTAAACCTAGCAATTATAGACCTATTAGTTTGACGTCTGTGGTGGGAAAATTAATGGAAAAGATACTTAGGGACAATATATATAATTATTTGGATAATCAAGGCCTGATTAGAAACAGTCAACATGGATTTGTGCCTGGAAGGTCATGTTTGACTAATCTTCTTGAATTTTTTGAAGAGGTTACCAGGGAAATTGATAAGGGCAAGGCTGTGGATGTTGTCTATATGGACTTCAGTAAGGCATTTGACAAGGTTCCACATGGAAGGTTGATTAAGAAGGTTAAATCATTGGGTATTAATAGTAAGGTTGCAAGATGGATTCAACAATGGCTGAATGGGAGATACCAGAGGGTAACGGTTGACAATTGTATGTCAGGTTGGAGGCCAGTGTCTAGTGGAGTGCCCCAAGGATCTGTGTTGGGTCCACTGTTGTTTGTCATTTACATTAATGATCTGGATGATGATGTGGCAAATTGGATTAGTAAATATGCAGATGATACTAAGATAGGTGGAGTAGTTGATAGTGAGGTAGATTTTCAAAGTCTACAGAGAGACTTGGGCCTTTTGGAAGGGTGGGCTGAAAGATGGCAGATGGAGTTTAATGCTGATAAGTGTGAGGTGCTACATTTTGGTAGGACAAATCAAAATAGGACGTACAGGGTAAATGGTAGGGAATTGAGGAATGCAGTGGAACAGAGGGATCTGGGAATAACTGTGCATTGTTCCCTGAAGGTGGAATCTCATGTGGATAGGGTGGTGAAGAAGGCGTTTGGTATGCTTGCCTTTATAAATCAGAGCATCGAGTATAGAAGTTGGGATGTAATGTTGAAATTGTACAGGGCATTGGTGAGGCCGAATCTGGAGTATGGTGTGCAGTTCTGGTCGCCAAATTATAGGAAGGATGTCGACAAAATGGAGAGGGTACAGAGGAGATTTACTAGAACGTTGCCTGGGTTTCAGCACTTAGGCTACAGAGAGAGGTTGAACAGGTTGGGTCTTTATTCTTTGGAGCGTAGAAGGTTGAGGGGGGACTTGATAGAGGTTTTTAAAATTTTGAGAGGGACGGACAGAGTTGACGTGGGTAGGCTTTTCCCTTTGAGAGTGGGGAAGATTCCAACAAGGGGACATAGCTTCAGAATTGAGGGACAAAGGTTTAGGGGTAACATGAGGGGGAACTTCTTTACTCAGAGGGTTGTGGCTGTATGGAATGGGCTTCCGGTGGAAGTGGTGGAGGCTGGCTCGATTTTATTATTTAAGAGTAAATTGGATAGGTATATGGATAAGAGGGGATTAGAGGGTTATGGTCTGAGTGCAGGTAGATGAGACTAGGTCAGGGAGAATGGTCCGCGTGGACTGGTAGGGCCGGACAGGCCTGTTTCCATGCTGTAGTTGTTATATGTTATATGTTATATGTTAAATGGATAAAAATCGAGGTGGGGCAAAGGGAAGCAAGGGGAAATAAAAAGAGTAGGGGGAGGTTTGTTTGTGGGTTGGTTCTGTAAAATTGGAGAATTCAATGTTCATACCGTTGGGTTGTAAGCTACCAGAGCAGAATACGGGGTGCTGTTCCTCGAGTTCAATAGGGCCTCACTCTGTCAATGTAGCTGAAAGGCCAGTATGGGAATGGGAAAGGAAGTTTAAATGGTTAGCAACTTGGAGATGCAATAGGCCTTGGCCGCCGAGCGCAAGTGTTCGATGAAATGGTCGCTTAGGCTCTATTTGGTCTCGCCAATGTAAAGGAAGCCACATCAGGAACCCTGAATACTTAATAAACATAAGGACAGAAGAAGTAAACCTGAACCTGTTGGGGTCTTTGAATGCGAGGAAGGAGGAGTAGGGTCAGGTGCCACATCTCCTGTAGTTGCAAGGGGAAAGTACCTGGGGAATGGGTGTTTTGGGTGGTAAGAGAAGAATGAACCAAGGAGGTACAGAGGGAGTGGTCTCTACAGAAGTGGAAAAGGTAGGGGATAGGAAAACGTGACTGGTGGTGGCATCACGTTGAAGGTGGCGAAAATGTTGGAGAATGATGTGTTGGATGCAATGGTTGGTAGATTGAAAGGCAAGTACCAGGGGGACTCTATCCTTGTTCATTCTTTGGGGAGGGGGAATGAGAGCAGATCTGCGGGACACATTGGAGATGCAGATGAGGGATCCATCTATGAGAGCAGGGCGTAAACTACATTTATTGAAGAAAGATGACATCTCAGAAAGTCTCATGTTCGGAGCAGATGTGGCAAAGATAGAGGAATTGAGAGTAGGCCATAGCATCCTTGCAAGAGGCAAGGTGGGAGGTGCGATAGTCCAGATAAATGTGGAGTTGGTGGGTTTGCAGCAGATGTCAGTGGGGGGGGGGGGGGGGGGGGGTGAGGGAGGGCGGCAGTTAACGGTAAAGTTAATGAAAAAAACAAAATCAACCATGAAGATGAGCTCTATTGATGCCAAACAGAAAACTGGACAACACAACGGTCCACAAGCAGCAGTCCAGGAGGGAACAAAACAAAAGTTTAGGAATACAAGGACAATAATCAAGTGGATGACAGGTAATATGCTGGGCAATGGATCTCAAGAGATCAAACATCATACAACTTGCCAGCTGCAATTTGTATTACCTGGAAGTAGGAATTCTCACACAGAACATCATAGCAAATATCCAGTGGACTGGCCGAATTCTCTTGTATGCCAGATGGTACAACTAGGTCTTTTCTTTTTGAGAACCTGTACAAATAATGAGCAGCAACTGTCCAGAATAGGAGTTCTGCCTCATCACCAAAGAGCCTACGAAAGGAAAAGATACAGTGGAGTGATATGGAGAACATCAAGAATATGAAAGCCTTACAAACAATTAATATTTTCACTATGTGCATATTTGTCATGAATATTAAGATCTGTTCAACCTGACATTATGTTGGGCACAACCATCGTGGGCTAAACATTCCTGTGCTGTACTGTTCTATGCTCTATAATAAAAATACCCTTCAACAGTCACCATTTCAGGAAGGTAATTGTAGTGGTGATTTTATTTCCCTTTCACAGTGGTTTAGAGTTAACCAATGTTCTATTTAAAGGTCAGAACGCACAGAGCACCATAGACCAGCAGGTTGCAAGGCACTCCTCACCAGGGACAAAAGAAAGGAAAGATTAGGAAAGAGGTGTGTTGATGAGAGGAACACAAGGTTCTTGAGTTCCATTTGGAAATAGGGAAAAAGAAAAATAGACAAAGATATTGGGCATTAAGTTCAGACTTGAAACCCATACCAGCATTCTGCTAGAGAGTAACTGGTGCGCCCAGAGTGATGATGTGAAGGCAGGCTGGACGGTGACGTGGGTAGACTGGACGGTGACGTGGGCAGACTGGACGGTGACGTGGGCAGACTGGACGGTGACGTGAAGGCAGGCTGGACGGTGACGTGAAGGCAGGCTGGACGGTGACGTGGGCAGGCTGGACGGTGACGTGGGCAGGCTGGACCGTGACGTGGGCAGACTGGACCGTGACGTGGGCAGACTGGACCGTGACGTGGGCAGACTGGACCGTGACGTGGGCAGACTGGACGGTGACGTGGGCAGACTGGACGGTGACGTGAAGGCAGGCTGGACGGTGAAGTGGGCAGATTGGACGGTGGCGTGAAGGCAGGCCGGACGGTGACGTGGGCAGACTGGATGGTGACGTACGTGTGCCTTGGCGTGTGGGGGGGGGGGGGGGGGGGGGGGGGAGGTTGGGTTCCTCTTGAGGTACACAGACAATAAAATGGGCTGCAAATATGAATTGTGATACGAGGTAGGCAACAATACGTTACAAATCCCAGGGACTCTTGGTTAGCATGTTACAAAATACTGATGCTCCCTATTGGGGAGAGATCATTTTGTCTCAGATGCAGAGTTTTGAACAATGAGACAAATCAAAATTTGGCCGTTTGAAGCGCAATTATCTACCCTCAGTGATGGGTGTGTGACCTAACTAAACTTCTGCAGACCAGGGTGATATATCTCTTGCCTTCCCCGGCTCCATTTGGGAGCTGCCTGCAGCGTCAGCAGGTTCAGTCCCCATTCCAGAACTCGAGCACTCAATCCAAGCCAAAACTGCAGGAGTGCTACATTAGTACAAAGCATTAAGCTAAGATTCTGCTTGCCAGCAGAGGCAATTTGAACAGACTCCACAGCATGGTTCCAAGACGACAGGGTAATTTTCAGTCAACCAAGTCCACACAAACATAAACCGGCCATTCATCTCAATGCTGCCTGTTGGGCACAAAACTATTAAAGCCATAAATTAAAGTGAAGCACTGGGCATTAGCTTTCATTTCAAGCATGGCATTCGAAATGCAGAAAAGCCATGCCAAACATGTCAGATGCCTCTTCTTGAATTGTTTTGTTGATGACAGCAGAACTGGATATTTAGAAATTATTTTTAAGTTGAAGCGATAGTAAGAAGGGTCTCGACCTGAAGCGTCACCCATTCCTTCTCTCCAGAGATGCTGCCTGACCCGCTGAGTTACTCCAGCATTTTGTTTCTACCATTACCAGTCAGCATTATATGTTGCTGGGAAAAAGCAGAGAAAAACTAACGTAGGAATATGATTTTAGGCAAAAAAAAAGTGTTAAAATCCAATTCAAAGGCACAATAGGTAAACAATGGAAAATTTTGCTTTTAAAACAAAGAAACATGAAGTTTCAAAATGTAAGTTATTAATAACCAAGTAAAAGATCTGTATAATATAACTCTGGTGACCAGTGTTGAACCCTGATGTCCAATATTACTTGTGTGGAGTTTGCACATTGTCCCATGGATTTCCCCAAAGATGCTTCAGTTTCCTCTCACATCCCAAAGATGTGATGTATGATAGGTTTATTGACCATTGTAAAATACCCCTAGTGCAAGTGGATTTAATAAGAGTTAGGGACACGAAAGAGAATAAGTTGTGGGGAAAATAAATGGCAAGGCCGCGGGGAAGAGAGGGTGTGTTGGCAGCACATCGTGGGCCATCATGTACTTGATGGGCTGAATGATATACTTTAATGAGATGAGGAAAAATAAATCCAAGAACATAACACCCAAAGGATCCAGAACACCCAGCTTACAACCCAGCGGTGTGAACATTGATTTCTCTAATCTCAATTAACCCTTGCATTCCCCCACTCTGTCTCTCCCCCATCTTAGTCATCCGGCTAGTTTTACTGTTTGTATCCCCTCGTTACCACCTTCTCCACAGCCAACAATGGACCAATTGTGGGCTCTGGCTCTTGGTGCCGACTCTGATTTGTTCTGTACCTTTTCATACCTCTACTTTCCCTCTCCCCTGTCTCTCAGTCTGAAGAAGGGTCTCAACCTGAAACGTCATCTATTCCTTTTCTCCAGAGATGCCGCCTGATCCGCTGAGTTACTCCAGCATATTTTGTCTACCCAAAGGAACAACATTGAAGTTCACAAGAGATAGCAAGACCTAGAAGATGTAAAGATGCAAACCTTTCTCAGCCATGAAGTAATTAGGCATGCATGATACAAGAGTAAAAAGATCTAGCAGAAAATAAATGGACGGAAATGAATAAGAACCAGGAAGCCAGGCCAATATAGAACCATCAGTTCAAATAGTATATTTTGAAAGTATAGACTGTAAGAAACATGAGGGTCTGAACAACCTCACAAAATTCTCTTCATAAGAAAAGTTACAAGAAGTGTGACAGTGCAAATTAGAATGCAAGGGAAGCAAGTGGTAAAAGCAGGAAGAATGACGAGGAATGGGCTCAATATTCATAATTTACTAAAATATAGTTTTATAGGATACAATATAATGGCCAAGACTAATTATTTGCTAAACAGTGGAAGAATTCATTATATGATCTGGTTTTGAAGAATCTGGTTAACGGTGGTCAAAATAAAAGTCACAGAAGATCCATAGATACATCGCTGCTGGCTATTGCAACAAGTTTGTTAAACTGCGTTTGACTGGATTTGATTTGTTTTGATTAACACATGGGTTATGCAATTATCTTAAATTAATAAACCAGCAGAAAAGCAAGTTGGCTTGTATTTGGTAGCTTTTTAAAGTCTAGCTCTTGTACAGAATCCACATCAAGCCACATATCTGTGAACAACTCTGCCTCTAATGTAAAAAGGCCATTGCATAACCTTTCTGAATGTCAATGGTTTGTTCCAGAAATAGGTTCTGCTACTTTGTTTTTGATTTCTAGGGTCTTATGAATGTTGTTTCAGCAGATACTTCATAAGGTGAACATAATATATTTTTGATAACTGGTTTAAGCAAAAACGAACTTGCGTTTTTCTCAAGTTTATTGACAATGCAACAAAAAAAACGGAAATCAAACTTGAAGACGAACTGAAGACAAATAACTTGATAACATTTAAACAAATAAAATTGAAGCAAATAAAGACAAACAAAACTCACCTTGGAGGAGAGAGAGGGAAAGAGAGAGAAAGAGAGAGAGAAAACAACACAAACTTTTCATAAACTAACAAAAATAAACATAAACATACTTAAATTTTTAAAACGCATATAACATCCCTAAATGTTATATAATCTTGCACTTAAATTTAATATTTACTCGTGCCACCATTGATTTTCTGGCACTCTTAGTTTCAGAGCTTTGCTGGTTTATCCATTATCCAAAGGAGGTCACGGCCTCAGAGAGGGGTACAACGGTACCGGAACGGTCCACCTAGGCTGCTGGGAGGGGCTGAGATACCGGCCTGCAAAGCCAGCTAAGGAAGTCGGCTATGGGGATAGATGTGCTGGCTCCAGCTGGGCTGGGTTCCAGAGCCCCAGCCGCAGATTGCAAATTCAACCCACCGATCAGCCGTGGAAGTCCCAATGAGGTCGAGACTGGCTGCCTTACACAGCCGAGGTGCCACATTTTCGGGGAGGCTTCCAGGACCAGGGGGGGGGGGGAGATTTCAAGTGGGCTCATATTTTTGTCCGGATTTAAGGAGGCGCCGGACCACCAGTTGTTGGAAAATCAGTGGCGGGCCTGTACTGAATAAATAACCGAGAATTTTCACCCAATCTTTTCAGATTTGCATGCAATACTCAACTTTTAAAAAGTGCATTTGATCTGGTCTGAAATGATTAGCGGCTATTTCTCTCGGAACCCCTAGCGACCTCTAGCGGAACCCTACGGTTCCCGGGAACCCCGGTTGAGAAACGCTGCTTTAAAGGTATGGGGGAGAAAGATTTAATAGGAACACGAGACCATCGAACTATCTTTAATCAGACTTTATTGGATTTTATCTTGCATTAAATGTTGTACCCTTTATCCTTTATCTGAGCATCATGCGTGGCTTGATTGTAATCATGTACAGTCTTTTCTTTGACTGGATAGCATGCAAACAAAAGCTTTTGACTGTACCTCAGTACACATGACAATAATAAACTAAACTAATAAACTTAACTAGAAGGAATAGTATATTCACGATCACATACGATTCTGTTTTGGTGCAGTGGCCAGGTGAAGGCTTCAGAGAACTGTTATACAGATGGCAGAAGAGGTGGTAGCATCATTGAAAGATTAGTATTGGAGTAACAGCTGAAGATGATGGGACAACGAGAGGAAATTTTCCAGAGGATATGATAAAAGCAATTTTGAATGAGTATGTGAATAAACCAGCAGATAGGGATTTAAAGTCAATAATCACAGGATTGAAAAAGGGGAATTAGGTGGTTGGGAGTTATGAGAGGAAAGGGACAATGGAGCAGGTTGTTTCTGTGATAAAATAAGCTTAATGACGATGGGAAAGGAAATAGAAGAAATAGAAATGTAATGTAATCTCTGGGGCAATATAAATATTAGATGAGTATTACATAAAGTGCAAGGAGTCCTGGGAAAGAACAAGGGAACAGATTTGTGGAAAGATGCAATAGAGCCAGCACTTGGTTTTGAACATGAACACTGCATGTGATGCCCTTCTGATAACTGTTTAAATATGGGCAAGATTGAAGAATGCAATGGCCTAGCTATTCCAAGAATAATCCCAGGTACCTTGCCACCAACAAACATCGTTGCAGCAGTTGGAACTCGGGGTCTAGAAGGTGGTTCTGGATGTCACTGCAAAGAAAAAAAAGCATTAATGCATATTATAGCTACACATACATTTGATGAAATCTTTATGTGCTAACATGTACTGTAAAGCTTTTATCCAAAATACAGCATTTTAATGTTCGTGGCATGAAATATGTCTAAAATAATATACTCACTTTGATATGGAGTTCAATTGTTCCTGCATAAGACATTTTATTTCTTCATTTTCAGAATATTGACTGCAGAAAACAACAGGAAAATGTGATAAGGGTGAGAATTTGTTCCGTGTAGTACATGCTGGTTCCATTTCAGGAAAAAAAACAGCATCAAATAACTACAAAATTTGTCAATATATAATTAAGATGTAGTAGAATTTCAACACTTAACTGTTAACAATATGTTAATGCATTCTCAGCAAACATTCAAATGATTATCGTAATTATCCGGAAGTATAATTTCAATACGAACACACATTAATCTGTGTTTATACATCTGCAAGCTCCATAATCAAATCTGAAATAATAGGTTAGGGTTAGCATGTACTTACATTTGCATAATACTGAGTGAATACTGCCCATTCCATGGTTGATGCAACAAGAAAGCTTTCAATACAAGACAAGATCTGGGAAGGAGGAGGTAAGGACACCAAATTGGATCTATGCAAGAAAAATATAAATACTCCAGTCATAAAACAAGCTTTTCACTGATAATCAGCAGTATGATTGCAATTAGCTGCAATTCTCTTATGTGCATGGGGTTTAATTTGGCAGGTTGTTAAATCAAGCAGTAGGAATTCGGTCATGGTTGAAAGGTGCAACGTGTACATAATAAAAAATGAGTGGGGGGGGGGAAACATAAAAAATTACTGAAATCAACCTATTAACTAAGAAAGCAGACAACGCATTCCATTAATAGGGAACTGGTCTTGAAGTGAAAAAATAAATTAGAAAAATACATCGTCCAGATCAATAAATACAAATGGAAAAACATAGATATTGAAAATATTTTGTTATCTTGTATCCTGATAGTGAAAATACCAGGCTGGGTTAGAAAATAAGATGAAACTGAGCTTTGGGAAGTAAATAAGTCTCTTTAATAATGGAAAATAATTTGCAATTTGGATAATGGAGACACTACCAGGGTTCAGCATCTGGCAGCAACTGAACAACGTGGATAGCTAAACATAGAAATTCAGAGGCTGATGTCAGAGATCTTGTATTCTTCCACAGGCTACCCTAACACAGCTGGCAGTATAATCAAAAGAAGTCAGTCAGTCCTTCAGTTCAGTATTTCATTATCCCATGCCATATTGTGGCCTCTATGCCAATACCTTATGTTGAATCCAAACTATATTTTAAATTAGTTGAAAGCTGAGATCTTTATTTCATAATTTGACAACTTTGAGAATTTTTCAACATTACTAATTATGACGACATTGATGTTGACAACTCAATGCTAACAAACCATGGAACAGAAACTTGAGGACAACAAATGAAATCAAAAACCCACCTAAACCTATGAGGTCAACAGTACGAACCATTGTTTTGCTGGTGAGTGCCATTCCATGCAATGATAGATAAGGTTTAATACTATGAACCTTTCTCGCAGGGTGGAAATGTTGAGGATAAGGCATAGCTTTAAGATGATGGGGGCAAAGTTTAAAGGAAATGTGTGGGGCAGATTATTTTTATTTATACATACACAGAGGGTGGTGGGTGCCTGGATCGCACTGCCACGGGTGATGATGGAGACAGAATAGATAGTGGTGTTTAAAAAGCAGGTAGACAGGCATATGGATATGCAGGGAGTGAATCACGTGCAGGCAGATGAGCTTGGTTTATCTTGGCATCATTTTTGGTACAGTGTGGCCAAAGGGCTTGTTCCTGCACAGTACTGTTCTATGTTCAGACCATTTACCAACCCTTAAAATAACTGATTGTACTTCATAAAAAGGATCAACCAACATGCAAGTAAAAACCAGTGAAGATAGAATTTTAAAGATATTATGAATAAAAGGGAAAACATTTAAATGTAGATCATATGATGACGTTTCAGGTTGAGACCCTTCTTGGGGCTCGACCTGAAATGTCCCCATTCCTTCTCTCCAGAGATGCTGTCTGTCCCGCTGAGTTACTCAAGCTTTTTGTGTCTTTCTTCGGTTTAAACCAGCATCTGCAGTTCCTTCTTACATAGATCACATGATGCTTTGCTTGAACATGATAATATTATTCCAAAGTATTCAAAGTCTAGGAAACACCATAATCTCAATGAACTTTAAAATAAAAGTGTCAATTAACTGAAAGCCAATCTGCCAAATCTTTATGTGTAGGAAGGAACTGCAGATGCTGGTTTAAACCGAAGAGACACAAAATGCTGGAGTAACTCAGCGGGACAGGTAGCATCTCTGAATAGAAGGACCTTCTATCTTCTAGGGCGGCACGGTAGCGCAGCGGTAGAGTTGCTGCTTTACAGCGAATGCAGCGCCGGAGACTCAGGTTCGATCCTGACTACGGGTGCTGCACTGTAAGGAGTTTGTACGTTCTCCCCGTGACCTGCGTGGGTTTTCTCCGAGATCTTCGGTTTGCTCCCACACTCCAAAGACGTACAGGTATGTAGGTTAATTGGCTGGGTAAATGTAAAAATTGTCCCTAGTGGGTGTAGGATAGTGTTAATGTACGGGGATCACTGGGCGGCACGGACTTGGAGGGCCGAAAAGGCCTGTTTCCGGCTGTATATATATGATATATGATATGATATGATATCTGCGTCGGATTGCAAAATCTTCATACCAGTGCCTCTCAAAGGGGAACAATTAGAAAGATTGGTTGAAAGGTATATAAAAGATTTCAAGTCATATTTAACCTTCCTTTGAACCTTAGTAATCGCCAAACCTAATCTGAGAAAAGTGAATAAAAAGATGAGAAAAAATATTTGTTGTAGTGTCGGGACACCATCAGTAGGTGGAGTACAGGATTAACAAGGGTAAAAGTACATGCGAATTAACACCCATTCATTGCCCCTTCATGTGTGTCAATAAATGGATTGCTGGTCATCTGTAATGTTGACCAATTTTAAATAATTTACTGAAAGCATAGTAAGCTATGAACAACGGGAGCACTCAAAAAGTTATGACTATTTTATATCGACAGAATAACAAAACATTTATGGTTATGTGCACTGTTTTAACAGCATAACAAAACTTTTTAACATAATTTCCAAATGCATGGAAGCATATCTGCTTATAAAGAGTCCATTTGACTAATTTGGCCTGCTTGAATTACTTTGAGCAGTTATCTATCATGAAAGATATTTTATAAACGATGCTCTGATGGAACGACCTGCACAAGCAAAATGTTCCTTCAGCTACTAGGAGAATTCTGCAATCCCTCAAATCCATTACCTACTTCCAGTCCTATTAAATTTGACGGCTAAAGGAAATAAATTTTTGACTATTTCTGTGGCACATTACTTAAGACTATATTTATACTCATGCTTTCTTATAAAGTGTAATTCCACCAACCTTCAGATTACAAACATAACAGATGCATAAAGAGAGATAATTCAATCATAAATCTGTACTAGCTATGGAAATGAGGAAGATAATAAAATCAAAACCAGAGCCCAGGGAGAGTGCAGGAGCAGCTGGTAACTGAGCGTGACACAATGAGTTGAACACGAGGTTGGTGATGGAAGAGTGAGGAGAAATGGAAATCAAACTCAGCTGAGTACAAGAACAGTGGCATCATCGGGAGCACCCTTTATGAGTGGAAAACTACAAAGTCCAGGAAATGCAGCAGATGTGGAAGAGAGGAGGAGAAAGTTGCATCCACATGATGACAATACCATCTTTGGAACATACTTTCAGTATGTATTAAAGCTTAAATGGTTTAAAAGCAAAATGTTCTTGGGAACATGAACAAATAGCTTATAGCACACACAACTAAAAGATAAGGCACACACAAACAATTATGGGATTTTACACTTGGGACATATTCACACCTGTTAATTCCTGCTCATCTATCCTGTAACTTGCTGATTTCATTGCTATTTCCAGAACTCGGATACAGCCATCATCTGAAGCCAGAACGACTTTGTCAGAACTGCACCAGTCTATGTCAAGGACCTTGTAGCTGACATTGCGACCAGTCCTCAAGCTGCTTACCATCTGAATCTTAAAACAAAATTGCAAAGAATCACCTTTAGTTTTTACAAGCAGTTGAAACTTTTCTTTTAAATTTGTTTCAACAGATGCATTTTTGATCAAACACACAATGTGAAATAAATGAAATTTGAGAAATTTCAAATAACAAATGTGACATTTATTAATAGCACATGAGGCATAATGAACTAGAATGTAACTTGTGTGGTAGTTCATTAGAAATACATTCAAAGAAAAAAGGTGTAACATGGAAACATTTGAACAACTCAAACACTACCTCCTTAGTATCCCATACTTCAACTCCATCGTTAAACATCATTAGAAGTTTCATGTTTCCCTTCCCAGGACCAAAACGAATCTTCTTTACCCAACCACGATGTGTAGGAATTCCTCTATTAAACAGCAATCAATCAAAACAAGACAAATATTTTAATGAATGAACCTCAACATCAACAATTAATAATAGATTGACATTTATCTGGTTAATCAAAAATCAACAGTTTATATGTCCTATTTATGTGACGCTTTGGGTCAGGACCCTTCTTCAGATGCCAGTCACCCCAACGTGTCCATGTTTTCCAATGATGTTGCCCGATTCACTGAGTTACTCCAGCACTCTGTGAAACATCACCTATCCACGTTCTCCAATGATGCTGCCCGACACGCTGAGTTACTCCAGCACTCTGTGAAACGTCACCTATCCATGTTCTCTAGAGATGCTGCCCGACCCGCTGAGTTACTCCAGCACTTTGGGCCCTTTTGTGTAAACCAGCATCCACAGTTCCTTGTTTCTACAGTTTTTGTATGTCCTTACTAGAATAGCGCTACCAGATATTTGGAAAGCTGTGGTCAGCCAAGGAGAAAGGAAACAACAATTAGACTCAAAATGTCACCTATTCCTTTTCTCTAGACCCACTGAGTCACTCCAGCATTTTGTATCCATTAGAGGATTCTAGATGTCCTCTACATGGTCCATGCCGTGTACAGTTCATTTTATTGGAGGTCTTGGACACACATATGCTGTAGGTAAGGGAAAACCAGTGGATAAGATTTCCGGTATGTACTTGATAAAATGCCACAGAAACATTATTCAGAAAAATAAATGTTCAAGGTTTAGAAGGAAACATTTTGGGCTGAATGAATGGTTGGTTGGCTAACAGGGAACTGAAAATTGGCATTAAGGATTAAGGCACCAAACCTATGCTTGCTAAATTTACTAATGATACAAACATAGATACGGTGCAAAGGAGATGCAAGGGGCTTAAAAGTGGTATATAAGAGGTGAATAAATGGGCAATGAGTTTTAAACATTTTTTTAGGCAGTGGCAAATAGATATTTGATAAAGAAGGAAATGAAAAGCAACTACAGGTAGTTGGAAATAAGAAGCTGAGGTTACTGATCAACCAATTGGCCACATTTGCACCTAATTTGTATGTAGTGCTATAGAAAAATGACTGAGCGCATGCAGGGATTTCCTCATGACAACCATAACTAGACAGCATTATTTCTGCTGGCATCCATAAGAAGTTGAGGCGGCATGACTGCGCCAACAAGAGCCCGCATCAACGCCGCTGATTTCTGTGGGAGCCTTCATGGCCAATGTGACTGGTCAAGACTTGGTGTGATGAAATACCTAGATGTATGACTGGGGGCAAAGGGCAGACCATTCAATCCCCTTTCCCTCAGCCCACCGCTGAAGAAGAGAACATACATAGTTTGGGATCTTCAAGGGAAACCTGTGCGCTTTGCATTGTGCCCAACAACAGATTCTGGGTGGATGGACGTGAACCTCACCACAAACCAGCCAGCTGATTCTGCAATATTGTGACCCTGGTGAAGCTAAAGCACTCAAATATCAGACTGCCTCAGCATAATCACACAATTAATAGACACAATGTTTCAGAAGTTCCAATTTCCCTTACCTTGAAAGCCTTGCTTTTAAGTCCCAAAAGTTCACGTTTCCATCGACATCACCTAGCACCAGGACATCCCCCTTCCACGCAATGCATGTGATGCTGCCCATATCTCCCTGCAAGTAGGTCAGAATTATTTCTTCAGATCGAATGAGTAAGAAGAAAACAGCATTCAGTACACACACTGCAGATGTACATTTAGCTTATCCATTTACAAAGCATCGAATTTCAGTAGCCATCGATCTTCATGCACTTGGGATTCCGATAATAGGCTATCCTACAGCAGCACTTATGTACTGAATGATTTTAGCTTTAACACAGCCATATGGCAATAAATTTAATCAATATATTTTAAGAACATTGAGATTGAAAGGCTATTTTTTTCCACTGGCACAATAGTACACTCAATACTTGACAGGAATTTTTATTCCCTCTAGATTTATGCTTCTACTGAGGATCTTCTTGCCTCAGCTGTACATCGTTGCTCTTAAGCAATTTGAAAGTTAATTTATTTCCTTTGACAATCTGCACTTTGTACTTTTCAACAAGTTCACTTAGACTTTCAACAATGCTATATTCTTGGATTCCCAATCTTCTCCGAGATTAAAATACCACCGGGTGGCGCCAGCAATGGCTGCCTCGCCAACAGTCTGTCTGTCCCTTCCTTCTTTGTTGTTTGTTTGCGTTAAATGTATGTTTTTAGTGTTCTTTAGCTTTAGTTTTATGTGCAGAGTGGGAGGGAGTTGGGGGAAACCTTTTCTAATGTCTTACCTCGACGGAGATGGACATTTTTTTGCATCGTATCGCCATCCGCATTGATGCGATGGCGGTCTTTGTTGGAGACCAACGTCGAGGGCTCCACTGCAGGAGCCTGCGGACTTAACATCACGGAGCTCGCAATCCCCTACGGGGATTGCCTTTGGAGCTCCAACAGCGGGTGCCTGCGGACTTTAACATCGCAGAGCTCGCGGTCTCCGATTAGAGATCGACTTCGGGAACTCAAAGCCACTGGAGCTTTGATCGCCCTAACGCGGGAGCTTCGACTGCCCTGATATGGGAGCTTCGATCGCACCGATGCGGCTTCGTCGACCGCCGGTTGCGGAAGCTTCGTCGATCTGACTGCGGATGGTTCGACTGCCCCGACCGCAAGAGAATAAAAGAGGGTGTACTTTGTTGCTTTCCATCACAGTGAGGAATGTGGAATCCGCTGTAGTGGATGTTTATGTTAACTTTTATGTAGTTGTGTGTCTTGTTGCTTTTATTTAGTACGGCTGTATGGTAATTTGAATTTCACTGTCTCCCACTGTCTTCCTGTCTCCACCTATATCCTTCCTTTGTCCCGCCCCCGACATCAGTCTGAAGAAGGGTCTCGACCCGAAACATCACCCATTCCTTCTCTCCCGAGATGCTGCCTGACCTGCTGAGTTACTCCAGCATTATGTGAATAAATATCAAGTACTATTTCCATTAAAAACTATATCGTTCTCATGTTCTTAAAAATAGATTAATTGATAAATTTACAAATCAAACTGCAATTAAAACTGAAGAAAACACGATCATAAATTCACATGGGTCCCTGTAACATCACAAATTCTATACAATGCTCTGACAGCGTAGAAACCTATTAAAATAAATGCAGCGAATGCAACGCAGTTAAAAAAACAACTTTGAAGAAACATTTCTGAAACACACATACAGGGATTATACATCAAAAACAGGCACATAAGTATTTCCGAGCTTCTGCATGGAGATGTCTATATCTGCACAGTTCATTAAAAATATCCTGGACATTTATCAAAGAAGCCCCACCACCTGGCTATACCTTCTGCCACTCATCACTCCTATCCCACACATCATCACCCCTCACATCGTCTTACTTAATGATTACATTTTTGTTCAATTCTTGTAATCCACTGATCATACCCTCTTCCCATCCTGTTTCAATCATTGCCTGTCGCTAGTTTCCCTCCACCTCCATGCTATGATTTTGACATCATCAAGTTTTAGTTTATATCTAAACATTGCTTTAGATGTTTAGATCTAAAGCAATGCTGACCATATATTGACTCATGATTACCTTTGAGTCAGCAATTACAATAGATAATAGGTGCAGGAATAGGACATTCGCCCCTTGTGCCAGCACCGCCATGGCTGATCATCCACAATCAGTACCCCGTTCCTGCCTTCTCCCCATATCCCTTGACTCCGCTATCTTTAAGAGCTCTATCTAAATCTCTCTTGAAAGCATCCAGAGAATCGGCCTCAACTGCCTTCTGAGACAGAGAATTCCACAGATTCACAACTCTCTGGGTGAAAAAGTTTTTCCTCATCTCCACTCTAAATGGCCTACACCTTATCCTTAAACTGTGGCCCCTGGTTCTAGACTTCCCCAACATCGGGAACATGTTTCCTGCCTCTAGCGTGTCCAATCCCTTAATAATCTTATATGTTTCAATAAGATCCCCTCTCATCCTTCTAAATTCCAGTGTATACAAGCCCAGTTGCTCCATTCTTTCAATATATGACAGTCCCACCATCCTGGGAATTAACCTCGTGAACCTACGCTGCACTCCCTCAATGGCAAGAATGTCCTTCCTCAAATTTGGAGACCAAAACTGCACACAGTACTCCAGGTGTGGTCTCACGGGGGCCCTGTACAACTGCAGAAGAACCTCTTTGCTCCTATACTCAACTCCTCTTGTTATGAAGGCCAACATGCCATTAGCTTTCTTCACTGCCTGCTGTACCTGCATGCTTACTTTCAATGACTGATGTACAAGGACACACAGATCTCGTTGTACTTCTTGACACCATTTAGATAATAATCTGCTTTCCTGGTCTTGCCACCAAAGTGGAAAACCTCACATTTATCCACATTAAACTGCATCTGCCATGCATCTGCCCACTCACCCAACCTGTCCAAGTCACCCTGCATCATCACAGCATTCTCTTCACAGTTCACACTGCCACCCAGCTTTGTGTCTTCTGCAATTCTGCTAATGTTACTTTTAATCTCTTCATCTAAATCATTAATGTATATTGTAAATAGCTGTGGTCCCAGCACCGAGCCTTGCGGCACCCCACTAGTCACTGCCTGCCATTCTGAAAGGGACCCGTTAATCCCTACTCTTTGTTTCCTGACTGCCATTGAACCTTCTCCTCGTTAAATAATATATCAGTTATAAAATCCTTATTTTAATTCCCTCCATAGTCTCATTGACCACCCCCACTAACACCTACCCTCCAACACCATCATTTCCTTCCGTCCATTGAGAGATCTGTGCTCTCTAATCCTGGCTGCTCAAGCAGCTTTGATTGATGAATAGTTCCATTATTGACAATCATCTTTTTAAATCCCAAGCTTCTAAAATTTACTCCTTATGCCACTTGTTCCTGCTATTTGATGGGAATTTTTTATTTGGTAATGTTGTGAAGTCTCCTGTGCATTGTCTGGGGATCAGGTGACTGAATTAAACACTCTCTCTCCCCATATATACATATACACACACACACACAGTATATACACACTTTATATTAATTACTGTGAAAACAAATAGCTAAATATTAAATGAAGTGATTCAACCTTAAAAACAATTGGTAACCACAGCAGCATCACAACAAACCTTTAGAATACATCCTGTTGGCCAGCATTTCACAATATTTAGCCTGTAAACAACTATTTACAGGAAGATGACTGAATTTCACTTTAGAATAAGGCAAACTAATACGATAAAGTTGCCTTGCTCCACAAAAGGAAAAATTATTTGCTGTGCATGCATGCAGAATCATCACGAATCTGAAGGATTTCTTTCATAATATAGTCTGTGCCGTGAGCACTGGCCCCTCAATGCCCAAGTGACTCGGCCAGCTGCAGTTCTTTCCACATCTATTTCTAATTATATTTTTATGCTAGCTGGTTTGCTTATTTGAACTTGCCTGTTAGAGAAGAAAGTCATTATTATTCATCTAAGCGAGGAAAAAAAAGCAACGTTGTAAATAGAGTTTCTGAACAGCATATGTTTGATCCCAGTTGTATGCAAAAAAAATAATCAAAACTCAGAACAAATTTGAAAGCACCAATTTCATCAGAGCAAATACCTTACTCCTAGCACAGGCATTTTAGCTATTATTACTCGGTTAAGACTCCACCTAAAAGAACACTTTGTCCCTACTTCAAATCTGTTCTACTGGGCAAGATGCTAATTGTGCACTGAAATAGAATGGCTCTACCCCAGCATGTGTTTTAACCCCATATTCAGAAAAATACGCCTAATTATATCCTCTTGCTATTTTATCAAATTCAATTATCCTGTCGATTCACAGTACTATTCTCAAAGATCAGTCAACAGCACTCCAGCTGCTATTGAACTTGTTGGAAATAATGGATTACTAGAAATTAGAATTCATCCCACCGAGCTTCATACAAGTGCAGAAGACAACAAGACCCTATGAGTTAAGTGATTCAGGAAGCCTACGTGGGTCAATGTTCCTTGGACTGCCATCACACATTCAGCAGTACGCATTCAACTCTTGAGACGTCTTAACCTTTATCCTCGCAAACCCAAAGCAAGGTTCTGGAGTAAGCAAGGGAGAAAACTTGCAAACAGAAGCTCTATTCTGGAGAAACCTGTGCACAATGATGTATTTATATGGATATAAAACATCAATCTTTTGATTCTTTGAAATTTCTAATTTAGTGTCAGTCATAGTCAGTTTTTTTTGCCATGAACCCATGCAAACTGCTGGACCCGTTTTACAATATTATGGGTATGACAATATTTTACAGAAACAAAAGCAATTCTCATCCTTAAAGTCTGTGCTGAATTTGAATTCTGGCTGCCGAGGTGATCGGTCTGTCAAAATTACTGGATAAATTAATGTACATCACAAGTACATTTATTACAAAAGAGTAAGGGCACAGCTGGAGGTAAGGAAATTTGTTCAATCAAAATCCAATTTTGTCATCAACTGTGCACACTTTACTTGATAATCTCCAGGCGATTGTTCTGCATAAACAACCCCTTATCCTGCATGTGACTGTTTTTCAAGAATATTAGGCTTCAACCTTCACCTGGAATCAATCACAAGGAATCCAATAATCACCATCAAATCTTTAAAACTGCAACATCGAAATGTTCAATATTTCTAGACACTGTTATTAATAGCAGCGCATAATTTTGCATCTGCTCTTATTACACCAGATGGTTAATTGGAGTTTTGATTTGATGGTCATTTGCTGGATCGTACAATTTGATGTTATTTCAATCAGTCTGCAAAATAACCCCATTACTTCACTATAAATATTGGCCTTACTATACTTACATCTGGTGGAATTCTGACTCCATCCTTCATTACGTTTCCCTCCACGGTGAGATGGAACGCTCGTCCATCATTGTCAGTGAATATGAAGTGCTCACGCGCAGAGATGTTCTGGCTAAATTCAGCTTTACTTTCTGCCTCCTGTAGTAAACTGGAGAATTAACAGATCAGATTTATTGCATTTACAGTCAATACATCTTAACCTTGACATTTCTAATAATTCATAAATGGCTATTTTCAATTGACTCGAATCAAATCACTTTGGGACCCCACCACTTGAGCAAAATAAAGTAAAAGTGATGAACTGGAAACAGAATTAAAACTAATGTTTTTGATTCATTTAATTATAGTGTCAGTCATAGTCAAAAGCAAAATGTCACTATGGGACAAGAACTGATAGCGAAGGAACTAATTGAACAGAGAAAAATACTGTAATAGGACCAATGGTACTGTTCCATTCCACAGACTGAAGCACAAACAAACAGGTTGGCATTCTACAACAGCATTACACAACTGGAAGCACTCTTTCTCTGATAGCTCAATTTTGGAGAGTGTGAGAGTTATCCCTCATTTTGCAGTCAATGTACATCATGCATTCAACATTTAAAAAATAGAACATTTGAGACATAGCCTGTTGTCTTTATCTGGGTGATGAATAGCTTCTCAGCTTAACACCATTTTCCAGCACTTGTTCTGCAGTCCACACTTTTCCAAACTTGTCTCCAAGTATTCTTTAAACATGAGGGCTTCTGCTTCGACTATCCTGTTAAGCAACAAGTTCCAACCCTCTACTACACCAAGGTCCCTCACAATTTAATACAGCTCAATTAAGCCTTATTCCAAAGAAAACCATCCTATTTCACCCAATCTTTTCCCATAGCTAAATTTTTACCAACCTTCCCAAGATCCTCATAATCTCCTTATCCTCTGCAGTAAAATTATGCTTCCTGTCATATGGTGACAAGAGGTGTACATAGTACTCAAGTTCTCCTCTAACTAGCACTGTATGCATAACCACCATGCTCTTGCATCCTATGCCCTGATCAATAATGCAAAGCATCCAGCATGTCTTTTAGGCACCTTATTGACATTTCCTGTATTCTTCAACAATTTGTGGATACACATTGTTAAGTCTCTTTGTGCCTCCACACCACTCAATACCCTGCTGTGTGCCCCTTCACTGCACCTCTGAAAATGCATCGTCTTCTCCTTTTTCGAACCAACTGACCAAAACATCTACCTCATCCTGCAGTCTAGAGCTTCCATTGTGAACTACTCAGCTGATTTTTGTATCATATTTATTATTATGGAAATGGGCCTTTCTTCATGCATAGATAAATATAGAGAGGACGCAGGCATCTTAGTTGTGCAACTACCTTTTCTAACCCTCATCTGCTACCCACTACATCTCCTCCCCTTAGCGTCTTGGAAAATCAATCCTATCAGTATCTGCAGTACCCAGCCACTCTTTCTTAAGTTACCTGATCATAGGCGACTCAACATTGTTGGCTTCAGTATCAGAGACTACAGTTTGTCTGGCCATGGCTTCTCGAACTGCAAGCTGCTTTCTGCGCAAACTCTTCAAGTTGTGGGAAGGGGACCACTCCTGTAGATGAAGCAGCATAGTGAATTCTTCTGCGCTTTCAAGTTATCTAAAAGAATATTCTTCACTTTTGTTTTGTTCAATATATCAAATTAGACCAATCATTCTAAGCACATATACAAATGAAAAACTATAAAATACATTGATGAGATTTGTACATCTAAGTTCCAGTGAAAAGGGAACCAAGAGTGGAAAATATAAACTCAGCTTCAGTTCTTTATTGTGCGTCTCTTCTTTCAGTTTACCCAATCTTTTCTTAAGAGCACAGAATGTCAAACATCTGCAATTTTCCGAATTTTGTTCAGGTGTCCCTCTACAGAAACATGCCCCACTTGTCCACTACAGCCAGCAAGTCTAAGACCAGCTATTTCTCCTGGAGCTTGAGGCTTACCTGTCACAGCACCCATCAAGTCCAGAACTCTCTCCTCCAAATAAGCTTTTATAATGTGCTTTGGTGACCCTCTAAGCTTCAAAATACCACCAGCCTATTCTTGAAAATGTTTGTTTCCAGTAGAGAACAATTGCAAATGGTCAAATGATGACATGTGGCTTGCTTAGATGTTTGTGTGGAATTAACAACATACTTCTTCCTTTACATTTGACCTCGCAAAGTGCAACACCTCACACTTGCCCAAATTGAACTCTGTCTGTCATTTCTTGGCTTTTATCTGTAAGTAATCTCTATCCTGCCGTATCCTTTGACAGTCATCTTCACTTGCTGCAATGCCACCAATTCTTGCAAACTTACAGGAACTGCAGATCCTGGTTTGCCACAAAGATAGACACAAAATGCAGGAGCAACTCAGCGGGACAGACAGCATCTCTGGAGAGAAGCAATGGGTGGCATTTTGGGTCGAGACCCTTCTTGAGATAACGTCAGGGGAGAGGAAGACTAGAGATATGTAGAAGGGCAAGGTGCAAAAATGACAGATCAAAGCAGACGATGATTAAGGAAATGTAGACTGGATCATTGTTAGCTGAGGGGAAGGTGACAACGAAGCAAAAATCAGCAAAATTAACCAGGACAGTGAAACTAGTCCGAGAACTAGGGTGGGGGAGGGAAAGAGGGAAAGCAAGGGCTACTTGAAGTTAGAGAAATCAATATTCATACCACTGGTTGTAAGCTGCCCAAGTGAAATAAGAGGTGCTGTTCCTCCAATTTGCGTTGGGCCTCATGTTGACAGTGGAGGCAGCCCAAGACAGAAAGGTCAGTATGGGAATGGGAGGGGGAGTTAGTGTTTTGCATTGATCGTGTTGGCTGGGCGGACAGAGCGGAGGTGTTCAGCAAATCGATCGCCGAGCCTACGCTTGGTCTCACCGATATATAAGGAACACCCGATACAGTAGATGAGGTTGAAGGAGGTGCAAGTGAACCTCTGCCTCATCTGAAAGGACTGTCGTGGTCCATGGATGGTGTCGAGGGAGGAGGTATTGGGACAGGTGTTGCATCTACTGAAGTTGCAGGGGAAGGTACCTGGGGAGGTGATGGTTTGGGTGGGAAGGAATGAGTTAACCAGGGAGTTACGGAGGGCACGGTCACCCTGGAAAGCGGAAAGGGGTGGAGATGCAAAGATGTGGCTAGTGGTGAGATTCCATTGGAGGTGGCGAAAATGTCAGAGGATTATGGGTTGTATGCGACAGCTAATGGGGTGAAAGGTGAGCCTCATCTATGATGGAGGAGCGGAACCCCCATTCCCTAAAGAATGAGGACATCTTGGATGCTGCAAAATTACTAACAAGCCCACTTCCATTTTCATTCAAGATTATTTCCAACAAATCTACCGATTTCTCTCATTTCTGATAGAGAATGCAAAAGTGTTCAGACTATAAAATCACGATTGAATCAGTAAAGAAACCATAACATTTCAACAATAAACTGCACACGCCGACCAATGATCACCTGTACACTAGTTCTGTTATTCCTGTTTTGAACCCTGCACACTAGGGGCAATTTACAGAAGCCAATTAACCTACAAACCTGCACGTCTTTGGAATGTGGGAGGAAACCAGAGAAAGCCCACGTGGTCTCAGGGAGAACATACAAACTACGTACAGACAGCACGCATAGTCAGGATCTAACCAGAGTCTCTGGCGCTGCAAGGCAGCAACTCTAGTCACACCTTTGTACCACCCAATGTTTGTAAAGACAATTTTCATTGGAATTCTGAATTTGGGTTGCAAGAACAATGACGGTGGTTCCAAGCAATGGCAGTAAATATCATCTCATTAAGTTACAAATCAAATTCCCAAGCACTGAGACAAGCACAACTAACCAATTTAAAGTCTTATTCCTTGCTAATTTCACCAATCAATTTATTTGTCTTCTACTGCTTGAAAAATGAAACCTTTCTTCCCGAGTTCCGCTCAGCAGGGTGTCATTTGCATTCCAGTATCCCACCAAAATGACAGCATTGCATGGGAATATTGACAGATCATCAGACAGGTGGTAGAAGACATTACAGGCGAGTCCTGTGCTGAATTCAAATATGTTCATCAGGAGCTGGATTGGAGTCAGGACATGAATTCACACTGATTTTCCCACATTGAGAACATGGTTAACCTGGATTTGATGACAGACTTGATGCAAGATGTTTCACATCTCATCTACTCCCGATTGTTTCCTGGCAACCTGATGTTTGAAATGCTTCAAAATCTAGATGCTAATCCTCAGAGTGGCTTTAAAATCAACTTGATTAAATGCACTGGGTTTAATGATAATGACCTAACTGGAACTATATCATGTTTAGCAATTCTACATGAATTGGAAATAATACATTTATATACCACATACACGCAGACATAAACACTTGACATAAACATAGCACTACATCGCAGGTGGCAAATTGATGTCCATACCAATGCTGTTACTGCAGGAAAGTTCTTTGTCATTTCTCGAAGTAGAGTACAAGTTCTAATATCCCACAGCTCCAAAGGTTTGTCTCTGAACGCCACAACCAGGAACTGCCTAAATAAAGTAAATACATCATCCTTTAGGTTAGAATGTTGTGTTGTAATGATGATGTTCAGGAATACATGATATAAGTTGATTCACAAAAGGAAAAATCTTCATTTAAAAATGTTAAAAGTTCCCAAATTTTCTCAACACTTATCGAACCAAGAGAAGTTTAAATCTCTGGAGCTCTACCCTTTTGGAAATCACATCATCCAAAGATCGACAACAATTATATCATCATTAAAATAATGAACCATCCTTACTACTAGACCACATGCTCAAAAATGAACATGGATTATCTTCTCAATGTAAATACTATAAGTTGCCTGGTGTCTTTTAAATGACTCCACTATCAATAGGCTCACCCAACATTTCCAGGGTTAAATATCAATGCTCTTTCTATCAAACAGGCAGAATAACAATGGTGCAAGGGCACAATTTTCAATGCCACATAAGCAAAAACCTCAAGGTTAAGTGAATAACAATGGATTTGGAAAGACTGCCATACTTACTTCAAATGGGATATTTTAATCATTTCTATTGGTGGTTCATCATTCCCTCGTTCACCTCTAAATGCAATACTTCTCCCTAGGTAGAAAAATGATTTGCAGAGAATGAGAAAATCAAACCCCAATGAATAACTGGTACTATTATAGTCGACTTGGTAACATTTCTACATGCCTACCATGTATTCTGATCAACAGTAATACAATGAAAAATAGCATCACAAAGATTTATATAGACATAATATAATGTGTATACATATATAGAACAAAGAACTGCAAGTCCTGGTCCATACCAAAGAGAGACACAAAGTGCTGGAGTAACTCAGCGGGTTGAGCAGCATCTCTGGAGAAAAAGGATGGATGACATTTTGGGTCAGGACCCTTTTTCAAATTCCATGTATATGTGCACACATACATACATCATACATAAACATACGTATAAGTATGTATGTGTATATATAAAAAGTGTGTAAATATATGTATATAGGTATGTGAATATATACACACATATATATATATATATATACACACGTAATAGTAAAAAATAGTTGGAATTGAAGACTTTAAAAAGATCTTGGAACGTAGAATATTACAGCACAGGAACAGCCCCTACGGCCCATAGAAACATAGAAAATAGGTGCAGGAGGCGGCTATTTGGCCCTTCGAGCCAGCACCGCCATTCATTGTGATCATGGCTGATCATCCATAATCAGTAACCTGTGCCTGCCTTCTCCCCATATCCCTTGATTCCACTAGCCCCTGAACCTCTACCTAATTATCTTTTAATTTCATCCAGTGAATTGGCCTACACTACCTTCTGTGGCAGAGAATTCCACAAATTCACAACTCTCTGGGTGAAACAGCTACATCTTGCACAGTCTGAAGAAGGGTCTCAACCCGAAATGTCACCTATTCCTTTGCTCCAGACATACTGCTTGTCCCGCTGAGTTACTCCAGCATTTTGTATCTACCTTCGATTTAAACCAGCATCTGCAGTTCTTTCCTATACATCTTGATACAACTGGATTTGAATTTAGTTGAGCAATATCAACTTCAGTGAGTAATAAGATGAATATTAATTCTCCATTGTCTACATTATTCACAAGGAATGGGGCACAAACTCCCTGTAGATGAAACAAACTTGTGGACACATCTATATCAAGATCCTTTAATTTTGTAAATTTCTCAATATTATTTTTTTGTTTATAAGCTTGCCATGCTTACAAATAAAACTAAATTTATTCTTCATCAATGTTCCACTTAAAAGCATGAAGTAGATATTTTGTTCTTCTGACCTGTTGGTAGATCAACCAGCTGCAGTTCATTCCGCACTAATCCCAGATTGTTTGGTGTTGAGGTAGCAAAAGAAAGAAAACTGGCCAGGCTTGCCCACTCAATGCCCCTAAAGAAAGCCCAAAGAAGGATTCAGCTGTAAAAAAGGCCAACAATCTTGTTCCCAGTTCTTATTATTGAGCTAGATTGGACGCACAGCAATATGCTAAGCAACAAAGTTGGCTATATTTTAAAGTTGGCTATTAACCTTCTTCTAAGTGGTAGTTCTAACTTTTGAGGCAATGTCTTGAATCTACATGGCTATTTAATGTTAGGAAACATTCCAAGGCGATTGACAAGAATATTATTACGTGAGGTAGTGCTATATAATTAAAATAATAGCAATTGGAACATTTCATTGTGGACTGTGCAAAAAGAAAGGTTGTTTTCACATATATTTTGCAACTTCCTCAGGAGTAACATCCCCATTGCTGTGTTTGGTCTCACAGAGCAGAACTTGCAAATCTATGAACTCCATTACAAGTAATTACTACCTAAAATTGTATTTCTGTGCTTATGGTAAGAGATGGATGTTTATTTCTCATGATTTACGAGTTTAAACTGAACTAGTTCAACAACACTGGAAGCACAATTATTCTGTGCACTGAATTGAAACATGCCTGTCAGCAACACACAGAAAAGTTGCAAGCCGGTCAAAACTGTCAACTTTCAGTTACTAAACCACAAAATTGCCCATATCTTTAGCATCTCATGCATAAAATCCCAAAGTTACTTTTAATGATATATCATTATCCCTCCACACAAAACTGTCACTGATTTTAACTACGAAAATAAAGATAATTAATAAAGATGCTAAAAACTCCTAAAGTAGTTCAGCTGTGAAATACCTTTAAATTATTATAATGCAACACAAACAAATTTTCAAAAGCATAATTTTCAATGCTATAATTACTGCTTTGCAAACTTTGTCCCCACAAAAACATTTGTTAAATTACAATTTCATCACGGAAATAGGATAAAACAATGGGCTTCAATTTAAAAAAAAAATATTTTGAAATACCCAAATCCTGCAAGCACCTTAATTTTAATTCCACACAGTGTAAGCGTTCAAAATATTTAATGAACTACTGCCGTTCCTTTTTGGATTTAATGAGAGTGGCTATTCAGCCAAATGTTGACGATCTTTTGAACTTACACTTGACAGCAAACAATGTCGGACAAGGAGATCAACATCACAGACTGATGGATCTTTGGCGGAGATGCTAAAGTGATACGGGCCTTTATTAACAAATTAATTGACCAGCCCCAAATATTTTCACATAAAAGAATATGCTAAGATACATTTTCCTGTCACCAACCCTTACCCTGCCACTTCCAATCCACACAAATATTCATACAAAGTATTACAATTTTTTTTTAAATATCCATATTTCATGCATTTCTCTACACATTATTAAAATATACCTTATTTTGACAGGTTATGGCCAGTGACAAGATAAATTCAAGAGATGGAAAAAAAAGACATTTAATTTTAAAATGTTGAGATAACAGGAGACATCAAACACCTGCTAACCTAGAAATGCATCTAACAGTAATTAACCTCTGCCTCCGTTAAATGTATTTAGAAACAAGGAACCACAGAAAAGGACACAAAGTGCAGGTGTAACTCCGCGGGTCAGGCAGCTTCTCTGGAGAATTATGGCTAGGTGACGTTTCGGGTCGGGACCTTTCTTCAGACTGCTTTATTAAGATGGTTTCCTCACCAGGTGACCTTAAGGCACAGGCAAGGTTAGCAGCGAGACGCCTCAAACTGTTCATGAGGCATGCACAGAAAATCAACTGACATTTCAAATTTACTTAGTTCTTTAAATTTATAATTTTTAGTTTCATTGGCCAAATAACATGAGTGAAAAGCCCAAATTCACCTAATCTGAGGTTCCTCTAAACCAATTTAAGATTGTAGTTCCTTAATCTATTGTCACTGCTTATCACATTTTTATGTGTCTCGAAAGTAGGTAGTTCAAGTTTCACGATATAAAGCAAAAGTAATTTTAAAGTGTCACTCTCATTAAAGCTTGCTGTGTTTCCTGCAGTATTCCACAAATGTAACCAAGCTGACATATCAGCATTAGAGGCATCCATCACAGTTGATCATTTGCCATTAGATTCTTCCATCAACCAAGTTAATTATGCTTGCCTAGGATTTCCTTTTCAAAGTGTAGACTTTATTCTAGTGAAGAAAGCTTCTCCTTTACTGATTTTCAATACCTTTAATTGTGAGGGCAAGAAATAGTTGGCCTTAAAATGCCAAGAAAGAAGAGTACATGCACTCCTCAAAATAATTATCCATTTTACATTCCCCTTTCCTTTCTGGGGAAATCCACTCTTCCAGCCGTTGCCTCGCCACAGCAGTGCAACTGTTTAATGAAGCCTGGGTTACTGAGGTCAATTTTAGATTGCCATACTTTGTGTTACAAATGAGAGTTCATCTAATTAAACAACCAGTGAATGAAGCTTAATGGAGTTTGGATTTTAATATCAGTGCAAAGTCACCTGAGTGTGACTAACAACTAAAGGAATCTTCCCCATTATGAAATATCAACATCAATATCGGTCATCTTTTAACGTTAATTACATACACAAAGTGGATTGGAGAATTTGGAAGCAGCTGCTGCATCATTCCCTTCAATACCATTTCAATATGTTTTGAAAATTTGCAGTATGGCATGTGAGTAGACAGATGTTTATGAGCAATACTCATAATGTGGAACAATGATGAAGCTCTGGGGGAGAAAGGTCACCTTTCAAAACAGGGAGTTAATTTTGCATTCATCACGCTAATGTTGTTAAATCTCTATCTAACACAGGTCATTTATAATTAAGACTGAAAAGTAATGTATTTTTTGCGTTCCTTTTGGATACGTGGAATGTTTATACCAAAAATCTTACTTGACTTCGCAGGAATGTACACTTAATTCCTTGTATAACAATCCACTTGTGAGATGATAAACCAACACAGATCCGTTGCTGGTACCTGGAATGCACATAGATTAAATAATAACACCATTAATTCCATTGTCAATCAATTGATCTAGGGAAAAAGATATAACATATTGACTCATTGTATAATTTTATATACGCATTGAAAGTTGATAGTTTAGATGACTGTATTGACAAGAATTTACTATGATCCAGATCGATCTTGCAAGTTCAGAGATACTCAGTCATTGGATTTCCGTGAGGCTAAGGCAAATGTATGGATCCATCAAATGAGCTACATCACATCAACTAGGGGACATTGAGACAAGTATCATTTCGAGCAAGCTACCACAATACGATTAGCGCAAATAAATTACATCCAATAGGCAGCTGATGCCTTTACAAAAAAGAAAGGAAACCGAGTCTGAGGAAGTAAAAAGATACAGGGGAAAAAAAAAGAATCCTAATTCAAAATTGGTAATTTATATAGGACACCAGAGTAAAAAGTATAAAAAACTCTCAATCCTGGATTTAAGCTTGTAACTTTGTTAAAAAACTGAAGCTAATAAAAATCTAATCAATATTCTTAATCATCACATTTCAAGTCTTGTAGTTTCTGAATAAAATTTCATTGGTTCTTAAAAATTAAGACAAAATATTTAAGATATTAGAAATAATTATTTCCCTAGTTTCTCCTCCCACACTCCAAAGACGTACAGGTATGTAGGTTAATTGGCTGGGCAAATGTAAAAACTATCCCTAGCGGGTGTAGGATAGTGTTAGTGTGCGGGGGTCGCTGGGCGGCGGAGACCCGGTGGGCCAAAGGGCCTGTTTCTGCGCTATATCTCTAAATCTAGTTGTTTACTCTTGTAATATAGTGAAGAGCATGGACAAACTTGATCACTTTGAGAGCCACATGCGTCACAAATGTATGCATATCCTTCATGTTTTGGAGCAAGCACATGGACAATGGTGAACATGTACATTGCCTTAATCTCAGCTTTTTTATTGAATGCAGAAAGGCCTTTGTCTCTGATTGTACAACCCCGTAAAGAATTTCCTGTATCAAGTACTCACCAACAGCCAACAATGGCTGATAGCTCTTTATGTTCTTGGTAGTAAGTGGTGGACACATTCGTACAACAAATGGTGGCAGTGGAAGGCCTGACAACAAACCAGTCAGCAGGAACTTCAGCTGAACCTCCTGCTGGTGCAGAACCTTAGGCAACTCTTCATCTACTGTTAGACTTTGTCCTGTCAGAAAAATAAATTGTGAGAACAGATGGAGTATGAACACAAAATGCTGGAGTAACTCCCTTCTGAAGGGTCTCGACCCGAAAGGTCACCCATTCCTTCTCTCCAGAGATGCTGCCTGTCCCGCTGAGTTACTCCAGCATTTCGTATCTACCTTCGATTTAAACCAGCATCTGCAGTTCTTTCCTACACATTGTGAGAACAGATCATGTGGTACATATTACACAGATTACATTAACCATCACACTGGAAAAAGTCAAGCTCGCAGTTCAAGGCACCAAACTGTTTACAAGCCATGCTATAGAAAATCAGCTGGCAATTTCAAATTTACCTTTAATTCTTTAAATTTATATCATTTAATTCCATTGACCAAATTTTTAAACAACGAGGAACGCAGATGCTGGTTTACCAAAGGGAGTCACAAAATGCTGAAGTACTGCATCATTTTATCTTTCTATTTTTAAGTAGATTGGTTGTAGGAAATGTAACCTTTCTCTCAGAATTATATATCACTATTTCCACTTCTTCATGCCAGTGGTACAAACATGGACTCGGAGTTGGCTCATGGGCTTGGCCATTGAGGGTACAGGGGAGGTTTACCAGAATGCTGCCTGGATTAGAGGGTTTCAGCTACAGTGAGAATTTTGACAGACTTGATTTATTTCCTTTGGAACATCGGAGGTTGAGGGAGACCTGATAGAAGCATATAAAATTATGAGGGCCGTAGATAGGGTAGACAGTCAAAGCTATTGACTTCTTGCTATTCTTGCTATTGAGGGCGTGCAGCGTAGGTTTACTAGGTTAATTCCCGGAATGGCGGGACTGTCATATGTTGAAAGACTGGAGCGACTAGGCTTGTATACACTGGAATTTAGAACGATGGGAGGGGATCTTATCGAAACGTATAAGATTATTAAGGGGTTGGACACATTAGAGGCAGGAAACATGTTCCCAATGTTGGGGAGTCCAGAACCAGGGGCCACAGTTTAAGAATAAGGGGTAGGCCATTTAGAACAGAGATTAGGAAAAACTTTTTCACTCAGAGTTGTGAATCTGTGGAATTCTCTGCCTCAGAAGGCAGTGGAGGCCAATTCTCTGAATACATTCAAGAGAGAGCTAGATAGAGCTCTTAAGGATAGCGGAGTCAGGGGGTATGGGGAGAAAGCAGGAACAGGGTACTGATTGAGAATGATCAGCCATGATCACATTGAATGGCGGTGCTGGCTCGAAGGGCCGAATGGCCTACTCCTGCATCTATTGTCTATTGTCAAAGCCTTTTTCCCCAGGGTAGAAATGTCCAACATGAGATAGCTACAAGGTAAAAGGGGGAACATTTAATGGAGATATGCATGGCAAGTATTTGTTTAAACACAGAAAATTGTGGAGGCCTGGGCCACATTTGCCAGGGTTGGTGGTGGAGGCATGATGGTGGCATTTAAGAGGCTTTTAAATAGACACATGGAAATGCAGGGAATAGAGGGATATGGATAATGTAAAGGCAGATGAGATCAGTTTAACTAGGCTTCATGTAGAAACAAAGAACTGCGGATGCGGGTAGACACAAAGTGCTGGAGTAACTCAGCAGGTCAGGCAGCATCTCTGGAGAAAAAGGTCTGAAGAAGGGTCCCGACCCAAAACGTCCCCACCCTTTTCATATTTCACCCTCTGTCATATTTTCAGTTTAAAAGATATGAAGAGCTTATTTCACAGCGTGCAAACATGCAGTGCAACAAGTATGATCATGTCTTCCATCCATTAAATGTTCTTTGCATAATAAGACAATATGCTGAACACTAGTTTCTGCATTATTAGATGTTATTCCTATTTATACCCAGACTCACTTTGAACTCAATTATTTTAGGCGTTACACAGCAATACCACACATTTTCCAGTAAACAGTGCAAGCTGAGTGGGAGTGCAGGAGAATGGGGCCCCATGAGCAAGGGGGAGAGTGCGAAGCATCAACTGATGAGTCAGAAGCAAACCATGGGATTTCCAAACAGTCAGGTAGCAGATTAGAGGTTTATTGTATTGTGCATTACTATCGCAAGAGTCCAGAATATCACTGTTACCTATCATGTTATCCAAGGAGAGGTCTGCAAGCTTTTTTTGTTGGGTGCTCAAAGGAATTCCACAAAATGAAGCTGGACCGTACAAGGGAGAGGCTGTGGAACTTGAGTAACTGATACAAATAGAAAATAGCAATTAATAATGCAGCTATAAAACAAAAACAAAAATATCAATATCAATAAAAATACCACTGACATGTGAATTGAGATAATCAAAATATGTTCAAAGCAATGACTAAATGAATTACAATGAGCGTTAATTTCACTGTGAAAATATGAGGTGAACCTGGGAAGTGCAATGGAATAACCTGCATTTTTACTTGAGTGACACAAAATCTTGACTTGACTTTAGGCATTTTGACGCTTGCAGGGGTAGATTCTACAGGAGCAGGGATGCAGACCTCTACAGGCAGGCCAAGTACAAGCTGAGAAGAGGAATCAGAGCTGCCAAGAAAAGGTACTCTGAGAAGTTGAGAAGCAAGTTCTCAGTTAATGACTCTTCTTCAGTTGGTAAGGGCTTCAGCTGACCAACGACCTGAACGAGTTCCACTGCAGGTTTGAGATACAGAAACTTAACCCTGGTACCCCTTTCCCTCCCTCCCCAACCAACACTTCACACCAACTCGCAGCCCAACTCCAGTTTGAAAAGACTGGACCCTTCCCCACCGATCCCTCTCCAATCACCACTTAACACCCACTTACAGCCTGACTGCAAAATACTGGGGCCTCGTCCACTACCCACAAATGAACAACCGACAGTGGAGCCTCTGGTTTCGCCCCGTAAATTTCCTTGTAAGTTACATTAACACGGCAAAAAAAGGAAGATTTAAGCACTCGATCGTGAAAAGGACATTATCTTGCTGAAATCATCAAAAAAGGCATGAAAAGGCGCTCATGGCACTTATGGCAAAATCCTGGCTCGACTCATAAGATACCATTTTGAACACAGAGCACGTTAGCATGAGTGGCTATTAAACTAAAGTCAATCAGATTTAAGAGACAATTAGACAAAGAAGATGAAAATTAGGCAAAGGTTTGGGAAAATTGCAAGGAAATAGAATGTGATTCAAACATTAACAGATTCACAAGAAGCCAAACCACTTTCCACAAATTTTTCTCGAATTTAATAAATTACTCGATACTGAATATATCAGAAATGTACTTTAAAGGGCATAGAAGACACAAGATACCTGTAATGAGGTTTTGGTCCCAATAGGCTGGATTTCAATTCCCACAACATCACTCTGCCATCACTAACAATCAATGCAGCAGAATTTTCATTGACAGCACAGCACACCATATTGAACGGACGAACTGTCTTAGTAACCCTGATAGCATCACATTGACAACGCAGATCATAAGCAAGTTCCTGAGCAGGTTGATCTGGATCTAAAGACATTACAAAAATGCTCATTTCTGTGAAAGAATCGTCTGGAAGCTGATTATTTAAACAATGTACAACTTGCATCTATCTATCTTGCCTCCGTATTCCAAAAACATAAAATATTTTGGACATGGATAAATGCAAATTTTAGAATGATTGGAAATAAAGGCGGAATTAGCTGGTATGATGTCTCAGCCCCTTTCTGTCTTTATATTGTTAATTACATTTTACTAATATTTGTCCATTTATAATATTCCCAATCAGATTTTCAGCAGTAATTGTTCATAGTTCAGCCTCTGAAAACAGTTATTAGGCTTGATCTTACAGTTAGATCTGCAAGCTGTGGAATATTCTGACACTTTGACAGATAACAAAACTAAGGACAGAGTGTTCCCTTCTATCAAAGCTGCCATGGGATTTTAACAGTTTTATAGGCCTCTCTAATTTATCAAACCTTTATAATGATTACATCTGTTTCAAGAGAGATTTTCATGCTGCTCTTTCACAGTGCCAAATCTTTCCCACAGAAACATTACAATAATAATGCTTAGCCAACGTTTCATGGAAAGCCAGAGTTATTTTCTCTCTTTTGAATGCACTGCTCCTACACAAAACTCAGCATACTGTTTGTTTTATTCGTGACGTTATCAGACTATGGCAGCCACTATTTATTTAATCATTTTAATGTAGGAAACATAATAACACTATCACTTTCAAAAATGTATGAATTTGCATTTAGGTAATTACTTCATTTTTACTATAAAGCATGTTTTTTTTCCCCACTGCAGTTTATCCCAACTCCCAAGATATGCTACATAAACTGAAGAGTATCTACCACCCAGATATCCATTTCTTTAATACGTACATACCCTTCTGCATTCCCAAGAATGATCCATACTGATAATCATAACATCTACTTAATGTTCACTCCCATTTGTTCACCACCAATAGCAAGACCAAGTCTTCCTCTCTAAAGTTAATCCCCTCTTTGATTAGTAATTTTCCTTGTGCAGAAAATTTTAGTTTACATTAACCAATATTTTATATTCCCCTCAAGTCATAATGCACTAATTGACTTTAGCATATTTACTCAAATACATAAAATATGCAGCAATAACATTGAATCAAAAGATAAAGTTGAAAATTGCAGCATAATTTCTTTTTGCAAAAACTCTTCTAAAGGAAATGATTTTCAGAAAATAAAGTAGTATCTCTTCAAATCATTAATAATAGTACAACAATGTATTCCAAAATTATCTATTGAGACTATAAAACTAAACCGCTATTGGGGGATTATTAGTGCAGTAATTGAGCTAATGACTGCATTTTGACAATCTTAATGACAAAGCGGTTGCAAGATGAGAGGGTCGGCTCAAATTAGTTAAGACATAAAATTTAGAAGAGGCAAGGGAAAATGATTGGTGACATTTGCAGTCATCAGTTGCCTAGAATAGAAAATGAAAATACTGTATTGGATACATATTTTGTGATTTTTGATGAACTTCTATAATGAAAGAATGGTTAACATACTTTCTACCCGGAGGCATTAGCTGAAAAATTGAGCACAAGTTCACAAAAAAAAAAGCACAATGTCTTTCATGTTGCTTCCAAAACATCCCAAATTGCTTTACAGCCACTAAGGACATTTACAACTCCTCCTACACTTTATGCTGTCTCAGGAAAACAGCCAAAATAGTCAAGGACCATTTTTATCCCGGTCATTTCCTCTTCTCCCCTCAATACAAAAGCTTGAAAGCACATACCGACAGTTTCAGGAACACCTTCTTCTGTCAGCAGACTCTGAAAGATCCTCCCATAATCTATGGTGTAGTCCCAATCTCACAACCAGCCTCAATGCAGACTTTTTTTAAATTGCACTCTGGAGCTATACGACATATTGTAACACTATATCCTACACTCTGGTATTTCCCCCTTTGCACTACCTGTTGTACTTGCGTATAGTTTGATTGTACTCGTGCTTAGTATGACTTGACTGAATAACACAAAGTTTTATATTGTGTCTTGGTACAAGTGACAATAATAAACCAGTACCCATATTGTCCGAATGTAAGAAATAGGAGGCCAGTTTATTCATGTCAAGCTCACAAAACAGCATTGTGATGATGAGCAGATAAACGCCGATTCCAGAAAAATATTACTGTACTATATTGGTTATATTATATAGGGACACTTGAGACAACTTTAATTTAGTGATTCAGCTGGAAGCTTTAGCTCCAGCAGAGCAGCATTCGCTCAGTAAATCTTTGGAGTGGGACTTGAACCTGGAATCTCCAAGGAAAATGTGCTAATAATTATGTCACCCCCACAATATGTAAACATATTTATTTTTCATAATTTTCAGCTTTACACCCGGATTTGCTGGTAACTTCATTCAACGGTAAATAATTAGCATTTTGTCGCCTAATAACAAGGATTAGCAGACATGCTCACCCGGCTCTTCAGTGGGGAGCGTCAGTGAACTTGAATTCGATCGACGTATTCTTAATGTTATACAACCGTTTTCGTGTAGACAGAACAAAGCATCTCGTTGACGACAAGGAATGACCTAGGGCACAAAGCTAAACAACTTAAAACGTTCTACTTCTCTGAAGAATGGTGCATTTAAACACAAGAAAATGCTTGAAGTACGTTTTCACAGACATTACTGGCATAAACTTGCTGGATGGTAAATAACAAAATGAAAAATAGTGACCTCACTTGTGTCTTGTATTTCTCATTATCTTTATTGTAGTATCTGTCAACAGGAGACAGCCAGATTTTACAATTATTACAGGCACTCAGATTATAACCAGTGAGATGTGATGATGAAAATAAGCATACAAGAAATTTGAGCAGAAGTCTTACTCTACTAGAGTCTTCTGCACTGTTTCCCTATCCATACCTACTTCACCACCGATGCTCTATCTCTCTTGATTCAGGATACAGGCATTGAATGCGTGCAACGATTGAACGCCCATTCAGTCCGCGCCGACTCGGCCCCGCACACTTATACTATCCTATACACACTAGAGACAATTTACAATTATACCAAAACATTTAACCTACAAACCTGTACATCGTTGGAGTGTGGGAGGAAACCAGAGATCTCAGAGAAAACTCACACAGGCCACGGGGAGAATGTACAAACTCCATAGAAACAAACACTCGTGATCAGGATCGAACCCAGGTCTCTGGCGCTGTAACCAACTGTACCACTGCGCCACCACAATGGCTTTGCAGTATTCTAAACTCCAGAGAATGCAGGCTCATCCAACAGATTCTTTTTGAAGGACAACCACCCAACTCAGCAATTAATGTTGTAAAATTTTCTTGCAACGTGTTTGTGGAAACGCCTCAAATTAGTTTTGGATTATATGGAAACAGTAAAGCAATACTTTCATTAGTAACTGTATCAGTGCCCCACAAATTTCTCATCTTACTATACTCTCTGAACCATGCATTTAACCTTCTCATCTGTCTCACTCTCATGCCAAACTACACAAAGCTAGGATAACAAACTAGAAATATTTACTTTATCTCCTCAGAAAAAAACTCATTCCTATGTCACTGGTTACAACATGAATGTTACATCACAGATTACTGCACGGATGTTTCGGCACTGATTACAAAAGCGCTGCTCCAAGCAAGCTGGAGGCGAAAGGTAATCCATAACCTGGCCAGAGTGCAGTGAATAAATTCAGACATTCCCAAAGAGGACACATTTCAACCAATCTCATGTGGAAATACTGAAACTAAATAATTCTTCAATCCTTCTCTGCGTTCTTATGCAGCTCTGATTTCTAACACCAGAATTGAAAATGCAGGAACTAACGTTCCTCGGATTTCCAAACACCACTAATTCCAACTTCAATAACAATGTCACGAATGAACTAATGCCACAATTGCACCATTTAAATGCTCTACTATATACAGAATGTGGCAGTGTCAGAGAAAGGCAGTGCCTCTGTAAAATGTTTACCTGTAGAAAAGGTGCTCCTGTCCTTTCAATTGCCACTATGCCCACAGTTTGGTTTACCTCCAGGTCAAGAATCAGGATTTCTCTGGGGTACAACAGCAGCATATGGTTCCTCTTTGATGGCAAATAAGATAACTGCAGGCAGTCATTCAAAGTTACAGACTCGGCGCTGAAAACCAGATGAACATTAAAATATATAAATCCAGAAGCTTTTTTAATTATCAAATAATAAAGGATAATGAAAGTGGGTGCCTGGCACTGAAATAAAATATTCCATTTCAGGCCAGAAACCTCAGATGTCCAGCAATCCTGAGGGTAGTACATGTTTGGACATTAGATCTGCATGGGAGCCGAGGTATCATTTATTCCTTGTACACTCTCCCAATGTTTTGCTCCATTGAAGTTAATGGAACTGAACATACTGTAGATGTGGGTAGGTGGTGCTCTGGTTTGTGTTTAACACTAGCATCTAAATTCAACCCCAGGATTAACAATCAATTGAGACACGGCTTCTGTGCAATACTGAGAGAAAACAGTACCTTCAGAAGTGTTGCCTTTTAGCTGAAATACTAAATCGAAATTTTGTTTGCGTAACAGAAACACCAAATACAAAGGAAGATTTTTTGGAAATTATTTACTCAATATCATTGCTCTCCATGATGCAAATGGTGTCTGCCTATGCTCAGACAACTCACAAACTGACATGTCAAAGAAATACCTGCCTTTGATAAATATGGGTTGTCTCCATAAATATCAAAGGGCCAAAGTAAATGCAAGCTATTCAGCTGTCAATATAACATTAACACAAAATGTTGAACACAAGTCAAACATTCTTTGTCATTTAACAATCCAGCATTTTAAGCAACTCATAATAATGAGCAAGACATAATACTGAGATACATATCCTTCAGCTCACAATGTCTATGCTGGCAATGATGTACTATCTGTACTAATGCCATTTTCCAGCACACACAATTGAAATTTAAAATATCAGTTCACACATCAATCAAATTCACTGTCTGGACTGACAACAATGGCAATTATACACTTTTCCTAATTTTCTTTTATAATATTTATCAAACTAATTAAAATAATTCTTAAGATGAAATGTTTAGTGCTCATTTGAGCAATGGGCCATATGAAAAAATGTTTTTACCACCAAGGACCCATATTGATAGGCAAGCTAAACAGCTTGGTTATCTGTGAAATGTTATAATTTAAAAAAATATACTGCAATTTAAAATTTTGGATTACTGTCACTAAAATGTTTCTGCCTTGATAAAATATTTCAGCCAAAATCAAGAACCCTTTACAAAATGAACAACAATTCAACAAAGGGGAAACAATATTCTTTCAAATATACAGCTATGACATATTGTTAAAATAATTCAATGACATGCTTCTGATTGATGGAACAATCAAAATGTACATTTTCAAATAATAAACCAGTTGTTGTAGAAATGTCTATATTGCTAAACATTCCTGACTGGGGAAAGTTGGAGGATTAATTAGGGAAAGTTTTTTTAATTGATGGAACACGAGGATCATTAAATGCAATGTCAGATAAATAAAGGTTTGGTAATGCTTATTATATTTTGTGATATTCATACCACAAATTATACATAACTATAAATAGCAAAATTATACTTCAAATTTGCAAATGACACAAAGCCATGGGGAAGAGGTGGTGGAGTGCAAGCAGGATGCAAATAGACTCCATTATAATTTAGATAAGTTGGGGAATGGATAAATACATTGCAGATGCACTTTGCAGCACCAGAGCGAGGCCACCTTTGCATGCTAGTCCCAGTTGAGGATCTGCTATCAGCCATTACAATCGTTCCACTCTTTTCCATTATCTGTGTACTGTGGACAGCTTGATTGTCTCATGTATAGTCTTTTCTTTGACTGGATAGCATGCAAACAAAAAGTTTTCACTATACCTCAGTATGTGTGACAATAGTAAATGAAACTAAAAGTTAACATTAATCAAGAGAATATTCAGTAATTAAATATTAATCCCAAAATACAAAATGAAAAGACAGAGCTTGTGAAATGTAAAATGATTACCTTAAAATTGAACTTACTTTGGTTTTTCGTTAGTGATGAGGATTTTCACTTTGTTTAAAGCTTTCTTGGCACCAGTAGCTGCTGGTTTTGTGTGGGCAGGACTTGAATGGGGACTTGATATATAAACCTTCTTTCCCGAGCTGCTGGGAGGTTTGGATGGTGAAAAATCTGAGATAAACACTATGCCCTCACTGGTCAGTACTGAAATAGGAAATAACAGAGAACATTTTCCTGCTTTAAAAAAACTTGAAAGCTTTACATGACAAAAAAAAAAAGCTAAAAAAGTTATCTTACAATTATTGTCTCCCTTGAACCCAAGATGTTTTACCCCCCAAAAATGACCAGCAACCTACCAAGAGATCTGCATAAGAAAAATGCCCACATCAATTCTCAAAGTTAATTTTTGTTCACCACAGAATCATGAAAAATTTACAACAAAAGCAAGAGAGCATTCAGCTCTTCAAAAGAACTTGCTATTACCCCACTCGAGTCCTCTACCTAAATAATTTACTGTCACATTAGTACATCATTGCCAGCATAGACATTGTGAGCTGAAGGATATGTATTTCTTATTGATAGCTTATAATCGAATCAGCAGGTATATATGATGCAAAGGTGGCGTACAGAAAATTGCCCTTACAGCCCAACCTGTTCATACCAAGAAGTCCATCTGAGCTTATTTTATTTACTTGCTTTTGCCTCATAACCCTAGTTTAGTTTAGAGATACAGTGTGGAAACGGGCCCTTCAGTCCACCAAGGGTTTGCTGTCCAGCAAACCCCGTACACTAGCACCATCCCACACACTAGGGACAATTTATGATGTTTAAGACAATTAAACTACGTCTTTGGAGTATGAGAGGAAACTGAAGCACCCAGGGGAAAACCCACGCAATCGCAGGGAGAAAGTGCAAACACCACCTGTAGTCAGGATCAAACCCAGGTCTCTGGCACTATAAGGCAGCAACTTAACTGCTGTGCCACCCTGCTACCATCTGAGCCTTTTCTATTCATGAACCTGTACAAATATCTTTTAAACAATCTAATTGCTTCCTCTGGCAGTTTGCTCCAAACACCCACCACCTTCTGTGTAAAAAGGTTGCTCCTCCAGTCCCTTTTAAATCTTTCCCTCTCACCTTGAAATTTTGCCCTCCAGTATTAGACCCTTAGTCTGAGAAAAAGACTGACCACCCACTTTACCTATAGCTTTCATGATTTGATACATGTCTAAGATCGCCACTCAACTTCCTAAACCCCAGGCATAAACATCCCAGCCTATCCAGCATGCCCTTGTAATTCAGGTCCTCCAGTCCTGGTAACATCCTTGTGAATTCTATTTGCAACTTTTCCAGCCTAAATTACATCTTTCCTTCAACTGGATGACCAGAACTACACACAATACCCCATGTGTGGTCTCACCAACGTCTTGTGCAGTTGCAACTCCTGTACTCAATGCCCCGTTAAATTTGTATTAAAAATTCTTATGTTACTGCTGCTTCTTTTGCCAATGACCTTAAATAGGTATCCTCATATGTTGAGCCTTCAGCCTGTTTAGTACCACATTCATGTATTTTTCATTGAAATATTATTACATTATGGCCTGTATCCTAAAAGAGCAAGTCATTAACATTTAAAAAGACCAATGGTCCTAGCCTATCATGCATGGTTCTTTATCAAATACCATCAAAGCGTCTTTATATACAAAGCGTCTTTATCTCCTGGCTATTTATCATTCTGTTTATTGCAGCATGTTGTGTCAAGTTGGTTCCTGGATTTACTCACATTATATAATCAACTACACTGCTTTCATCTACTCTGTAAATGGAACAAAACAAAAATCAATCAGGTCAAATCGAATTTGTTCTAACAAATCCTTGCTGGCTTTCCTTAATTTCTTCACTTAAATTATCTCTCTGTTAGTTAATATTTTCTAACACTGCTCTGTGACTAATCTAACCCTTATGATATCCTGATCATTATTCTCATATTATCTCCCAAATGTGACAGTTCATTTGTCTTGTGTTCCTCAGAACGAGATTCAGCAATGCTTGTGGTCAAGTCTCTGTTCTACAGAACTTGCATTTCTCAGTAATTTATTTACCATTTTCATATCAATATTTTCTTCCTACTTAGTTTCCTGCAAAATATAGCAAATAGTTACTTGGTTCCCCAATAAGATTTTAAAGCTACGGCTTCAAACACTTGCAAACTGCCATCTGCATTGTAAATAAAAAGCACCTTTTCCAAAGATTACACATGACTATGTCAGTAATTGATCTCTGCCAAGACAAAGATCCACCTGCATGTATTTATACAAGTGCACAAATCTCTACTGTGCAATCTTGAAGTTTGGGCTATTTTAGGAACTTCAGGAGCACACTTGTTCTTATAACCTTATAAATAATATGGGATTGGCTGTGAGCCAAACTAGCTATAGGCTTTAATTCTCTAATATACCATTTCATAGCCAAACATTTGTAGCCTTACTCTTTGCAATACCTAAAGAGGCCTATTGTGGATTTCACTGTCCATGGACAAATTATTTAACTGTCTTCTGCTACCCATTGAATGGGGACTAAGGAAGTATAAAGTAAACATACTGTTCTGATTCAGTCTGAGATCTCTTGAAGTACACTACTCATCAGCTTTCAAGTGCTGATGTAGCACTAATGCTAGTACAGTTGCAGCACCAGGAAAAGATATGGGATTGGTCATGGGAATGGGAATTGTTACAGGGATGCAACAGGGAGAATGCAAGTGGAATTGGGAACTGTCAATGATATGCAGTTTCGACCTAGAGTTAACTTGAGGGTGTTAAGATCCTGAATTAAATATTCTATCAACTTCATTCTTAACAGAGAAAGTGCTTTGAAGAAGAACATAAATTACTCTAATTTCACCTTTTTTGCCAACATTACCTGTTCAATAATCTGAATCTGCAATTGCAAAGAAAATGACAACACTCACACTTGCTTTACGACAACATGAAAGCATTATATCATAAACATCAGCTTCTAAAGTTTTAGAAATTTGACTGGGGAGGATGGGAAGAGATTGCCCTGGCTCAGAATATGGCTAGGGCCTCCAAGCACAAGGGTTTGGCTGATGTTGTCTAGAATTAACCTGACAAAGTTACATTTCCAAGCTTCCATTTTTCAAAACGCTGGACTTTTTATTCTGTTTTTTATATTCTAAACTCATGAATTTATAGGTTTTACGTTCCATCATTGCTGACCCCACGAGGTTTTTTTTTTTAAATCCAAAAAGTTAATGCTCCAAATACTTAAAGTATTCAAAATAAATCTTGGAAACAGTGTTAAAATGTGTTAAAGTTTTATGTTAATGTAAATGTACAGCATAATTCTTCTGAGGTCCAAGATAGTGATTCCCCCTATAGCCAGAGTTAAAAATGTATTTCACCGGGTCTTAGTTACCCTAAATGTCAAGACTGCAGCAGATAACATGCAATGGTAGTTGCTTTACAGAAATCATTGTAGCAGTAACAGAAGATTAACCCATTTATAGCATCCCATTAAGTTTTAATTTTGGCCTGACAAATGAGCTGTGCTCATTGCACACGCAACATTACGGATCAAGTTAAATCAACTTACGTGCCAGATTAGATATCTCAAAGGGATCAAATGAAAAAGAGAGTATATTTTCTGCATAACTTTTCTTCCATAATTTTGTACCAGTATCTGCATTCCAAAGAACAATATAGTTCGGTGGATGAACAGCTAATAGCAGGTCCCGAGAGGCATCCTGGTTCCATAGCCATTCCATGTCTATTAATAAAGTAGGAAAGTGCAAATATCAGTAACAACATTTCTCTGCATTGAGCACAGGAATTTAAGCTTTCCAGTAATACATAATTTAATAATTTCATCTGAAAAAGTCTAATATTCCAGGGCTACAGTTGCAAAAATTATTTAATATACCATCCAAACGTTAAGATCTGGTTTAAACTCCAGATCAGGTCAATCAATGATCATTCCCTTCTGCTGATAATAAAATTACAATGTTAATCAAGTCTGAGCAAGTTCAATCGCCCTGCACAAAACACAATATGTTGGAGGAACTCAGTGGGTCAGCCAGCATCTGTGGAAGGAATGGACAGGCGATGTCTCGGATTAATCTGAAGGGTCTTTAGTCTGAAGAAGAGTACTGACTTCAAACACCGCCTGTCCATTCCCTCCATAGATGCTGCCTGACCCACTGAGATCCTCCAGCACTTTGTGTGTTGCTCAAAATTCCAGCATCTGCAGTTCCTTGGTTTTCTCTTCAACCATCCCAAGATTTTGTAGTGTGCTGTTTGGTAAACACAGCATTGTTTACTAATTCTAACAGTTTTAAACCAAATAGTTTTCCAAGGGAGAAATTTAATGGCATTGCATTTGTATATTTGAATTATTTTAAAAGGTGATTTGCTTTGAATATTAGTTTGTAAACCAATAATTAAAGCAAATATGAGCTCATTGGTTAATAATAGATCCAAACATAAATTCCCTCTCAATGCCAACCCACAAAAAAAATGAACAGAACATTATGGAAGAAAAAAATTGGCAATTAAAAAATGGTAAATTAAAATTAAACAGCATCTGCCTGAAGAAGAAATACAGCTTTTCCAACATTGTTTAGAAATGAATTTTACCTAACACAAGATGCTTAAAGTTATCTCAAGGGAATAGCAATGATACATTTGCTCTGGACTCCCACTCAGACCACAAACATAATAACAAATCTGCCATTACTCAGGAAAGCCCTGAACTAGAACAGTTCTTTCTGGCAATAGTTTACTGTTTTGCTTACATTGGAATTACACATTTAAAAATACTAAAACACCTGTATGCCAGAGAGAGAGAGAGAGAGAGAGAGAGAGAGAGAGAGAGAGAGAGAGAGAGAGCGCGAGAGAGAGAGATTTTAAACCTTATACAGTAAAACACTGATACTCCAGTGCCCTTGGAATTTAGGTGGTTCCAGAATAGCAGATTTTCTGACCTACTGGATGTTACCCCAATATATATCCAACACACTTTCATTCTACTTTAACATGTTAGTTTTTAGTTTAGTTTAAGAGATACAGCATGGCAAAAGGTTCTTCTGTCCAACGAGTCCAGGGCGACCGCCGATCACTCGTACACTAGTATAACAAAATAACTGCAGATGCTGGTACAAATCGAAGGTATTTATTCACAAAATGCTGGAGTAACTCAGCAGGTCAGGCAGCATCTCAGGAGAGAAGGAATGGGTGACGTTTCGGGTCGAGACCCTTCTTCAGACTGAAACGTCACCCATTCCTTCTCTCCTGAGATGCTGCCTGACCTGATGAGTTACTCCAGCATTTTGTGAATAAATACCTTCGACTCGTACACTAGTTCTATACTACACACAAGGGACAATTTACAGAAGCCAATTAACCTACAACCCTGCAGGTCTTTGGAATGTGGGAGGAAACTGGAGCACATGGAGAAAATCCACACGGTCACGATGAGAACGCACAAACTCCCTACTGATAGCAGTAGTGGTCAGGACTCTGACGCTGTGGGTCAGCAACTCTACCGCTGTGCCAACGAGTCCATGCTGACCATTGACTACCCATTTACACTAGTTCTGTTATCATACTTTCTCATCCACTCCCTACACATTAGAGGCAATTTACAGTGGCCAATTAACTTACAAACCTGTATGCCTTTGGGACATGGGAGGAAACCTACATGGTCACAGAATGAATGTGCAAATCCCACGTGGACAGCACCCGAGGTCAGGCTCAAACTTGGGTCTCTGGCGTTGTGAGCCAATAGCTTTACCAGCTGCACCACTGTGCTACCAATCCTTTTCTGTGCTCAATCCTTTGGAATGGGACTTAAACGTTAAGAATGTCACCGAGTCAGAGAACATACCAGCCACAGAAGCATGTACCAAAATACAGCCTTTACCTTGAATGGGTTTGGTGTATTCCTGAATCTCGCATCGAGCTTCCCCTGTAGCAACATCCCAAACAATGATCTTGCCTGTGGTATCCGCAGATGCCAAGCGCAGAGAATAGGGAGAACCAATGTTATGGTGATAATTTTCTCTGGCCCATTTCACCTGTGGAAATTAAAATAGACCTTAAAGTTGGATGAAACAAGGTACTGTTAAAATGGTGTTATTGAAGTAATGTGTGATTTTTTTGGAAGTCCAATCATTCACCAGAATTTAATCCAGACTTATCAGCTGTCAGTGGTGCCCATAATGAACACCCCAGAGTGCAGGACAAAAACACAAACATCGCATAACTATTGTCCATTTAAATCACAGAGAAAATATTCCACAAGAAACAACCTACCTATATACTATAATCCCCATTCGGAAGCACGATTGGACTTAAAAGTATTTTCACTAATGCCAGATCTTCAAACCTTACTAACAGCATGCCATACAAATTCAGGTTATCAACATGCATGGAGAAAAATACTGTGAGGGTCCATAGGGCTTAATACTTGCAGGCTAGAGCTTATGTTCATTTTGAAAGCATGTAATTAGCCTCTGGTGATATCAGCATCCTCCAGCTAAATCGACAATATTCTTGAAATAATGCACAGTTCCAAGAATGAAATTAAACCTAGATGGGCATTTCTGTAGGACTTTATAAAAAGGCTATTTTTAAGCAATATTATCAGCAATATTTTATGTTCCTTTGCAAGATGTGACTACTAGTTAGAGACATAAAAGCTCAGATAACACAAGCAGGAACATTTTAAAACAAAAAATGCTGCTTTCCACTTGAAAGGTTATCTTCCAAGTTTATCAGTCAATTTCTCTTACATGACAAACAATTCACATGTATTGTTCATGCAAGTGGCCTAGTAGCTCTTGACACACCTATTACATAAGGTAAAGTAAAATCCTACCCAAAAATAACACATCTAGGAGATTTAACGTGTACCCTACGAGTGCAAATAACCATCAGCTTCCAAAGACAATCAAGGAAACACAACATTGAATTAAATAAAGACACGGGGAAGGCAAATAGGAGGAATCTATACCTGCAAACCAATAACTTGCAATCAAATTTTTAAAAATGCCGAGCTCTAAATCCTAAACAAAAAAAGAAAAATCAAACTCCTTGAAATACTCAACTAATTTCTGATTTTATTGATTTTGGGTGATCAACCATGATCATATTAAATGGCGGTGCTGGCTCGAAGGGCCGAATGGCCTACTCCTGCACCTATTTTCTATGTTCTATGTTTCTAGATCAGGCAGTATGTGTAGAAAGAGAAACAAGTATTAATGGTTCAGGTCAAAATCTCCTCCTGATAACTAAACAAAAGGTCGTTGACTTAAGATTTCAGATCTTTTTGTCAGGTCTCATGAAGGTCTTTTAACCTAAAATATTAAATCTGCTTCACTTTCTAGAGATCCTCCCCATCCTGCTGAATGTTTCCGGAATTTTGTTTCTAAATATGCGATCCTATTACATTTTTCACATTTTGTTCTCCCTCAGTTTCAAGAGACAAACAATGCTCAGTTATCAGCTACATATCCACATCACATATTGCGGATAAAAAAGGAGCCCTTGTGGTCTTGTCTATGGAAAACAAGTCATTCTTTGTTCAATCCAGAACACAAACAGAAATAGCATTATTCTGATATCATGTGTTGCTTAAATAGCCTTGAATATGGAGATCAAAACTGCACACGTTACTTCAGTTGAGGCCTCATCAAGACCTTGTATAATTACAATAAGACGTCCTTGTGTAATTAACTACACTCGTGATAAAGGCTAATATGTTGTTTGTCTTTCGAATTTTGTTACATCTGCATGTTGGCACAAGCACACATTAGGCCACGTTGAACATCAACACCACCCTACAATGAAAATATCAATGGCTCTGCAATGCCAAAGTTCCTTTTCAGAGAATGTGTTAAGTGATTAAAACTTACTGAACATTATCTCATTTATTCCCAGGAGCGCAGGAGGATGAGGGGTGATTTTATAGAGGTATATAAAATTATAAGGGGAATAAGATAGTGTGAATGCACAGAATATTTTACCCAGAGTAGATGAATCAAGAACCAGTGGGTATAGATTTAAGGCGAGGGGGGAAAAGATTTATAGGAGTCTCAGCGGCAACTTTTTTTTTTACACACAAAGGGTGATGGTTATGTGGAACAATCTGTCAGAGGAGGCAGTTGATGTAAGTACTACCGCAACATTTGAAAAACATTTGGACAGGTAATTGGATAGGTTAGGTTTAGAGCTATATGGGCCAAAGGTAGGCCGTATAGGTGGGGCATGTTGGTCAGCGTGGGCAAATTGGGCCAAATTGCCTGTATGACTCTAAAAACAAATGAATCACCCATTAAATCCCTGTAAAGCGTCTTTGAGTGTATGAAAAGCGCTATATAAATGTAATGCATTATTATTATTATTATTATTAGACTTTCTTTCTAAAGTGACCTAACCTCTGCAGTTTCCAGACAGATGTAATTGTCTTTCTTACATAATCTTTATGACTGCTTCTCTGTACCTTTAATTTATAATGCTAGAATAATGCTATGCAGATTATTCTAAAACTGCTCTAAACATAATTCAATACAACAATGGCCTAGTTCCCCTACTTTTCAGTTTATTCCCATTAGAAATGAAGAATAATGCTTGGTTTGCTATTTTCTTTTTTTTAAATGGCATTATTAACCTATTTTTAGTCATTTGTGTTTGAGCACAAGCATTCAATTAATTTACAAAAGAGATACGTTCCTGGCAAATGTTTTGTTATGCAAAACTTTGTAAATCAAAAAGGCTAAGTAAAATGCATTATATGATTACATTCTACTGAAATGTCCATGTGCAGAGTGAAAACGGGCTCTGCAAAATAGTCTTTAGTCCTTTACATTGGCGAGGCCAAGCGTGATGACCGTTTTGCCCAACACTTGCGCTTGGTCTACTAGGTCCTGCTGGATCTCCTGGTTGCTAACCTGTTAACTCCCCTTCCCCATCAACCTTTCTGAACTGGGCCACCTCCATTGCCAGAGTGAGGTCACAAGCAAACTAGAAGAACGGCACCTCATACTCCGATACGAGGAATAATACCTCCAATTTTAGGTAACACCCCCTCCCTCTTTCCCACCCCTCTCTTGCCTATACCCCCTTCACCCTGTTACACACCCATTCCCTACATACTCCCATCCCTTTCCATCTTTATCCCTCCTGCTGGATCTATATCTCTCTCCTCTTTCCTTATCTGACAGACTTTTGTTTCCTTTTTAGCTCTACCCTTGGTTCACGACCTGTCTATCAAAACCGCCCTTCACCTGTTTCCACCAATCACTCGTCTCACCCCCACCTGTTTTAGCTTTCTCCCCTGATCCAAAACACCACCTATCCATGTCCTCAGATTTGCTGCCTGACCCGTTGAGTTATTCAAGCACTTTGTGTTTTACTCAACATTCCAGCATTTGCATTTCCTTGTGTCTGAAGATGTACCCTCAAGAGTCATTGGCATTATAGCAAAAATATGGTTTTGACATTAGTAAATCAACTACTATACGCTTTGCTTAGCCACACCAATTAAACTATTTTTCAACTAACATAGATCTACTGTATCTTTCTTCCAAACTGTCCATTGTATGCCCATTGTGCAGAAGGACTAATCATTTCTTGTTCTTTGTTGCAATCCTCCTCAGCATTAACAATCCTTATCTGCCCCATGAAACAGCTTGGTCTTGTCCATAATTTTAGAATGTGTGTTTTGATTCCAATTTTTAAGACATTATTATAATTCTAAACAATGATCCAACTATTGATCCTTGTAGGACCACCTTCTGCCACTCTGAACAGCTATTCTGCTTACCTTTGTTCAAAACATTCTGCATTGTGGGTGAGCTACTGAGTTATTCATTTTGGTGCTTTTCTCTTGACTTCAAATGTTCTGACCTCAATACTCAGGACAACCCAAAAAACTTTCAGGGAATAAATGTTATTTTGTTTAATCTCTCCTAGTTTTTGCCAAAAGCTCCATTTAACCAAAAATGAATTTCAATCGGAGCTTCTTATTACTGGCAAAAGTGAAATAATTACTTTTTTTGGAAATATCAAAATAGATAAATGGAAATATTAAAGAAGCAAGCCTTTTATTCACAAAATGCTGGAGTAACTCAGCAGGTCAGGCAGCATCTCGGGAGAGAAGGAATGGGTGACGTTTCGGGTCGAGACCCTTCTTCAGACTGATGTCGGGGGTGGGACAAAGGAAGGATATAGGTGGAGACAGGAAGATAGAGGGAGATCTGGGAAGGAGGAGGGGAAGGGAGGGACAGAGGAGCTATCTGAAGTTGGAGAAGTCGACGTTCATACCACCGGGCCGCAAACTGCCCAGGCGAAATATGAGGTGCTGCTCCTCCAATTTCCGGCGGGCCTCACTATGGCACTGGAGGAGGCCCATGACAGAGAGGTCAGACTGGGAATGGGAGGGGGAGTTGAAGTGCTGGGCCACCGGGAGATCAGTGGCATTAATGCGGACCGAGCGCAGGTGTTCAGCGAAGCGATCGCCGAGCCTGCGCTTGGTTTCGCCGATATAGATGAGTTGACATCTAGAGCAGCGGATGCAATAGATGAGGTTGGAGGAGGTGCAGGTGAACCTCTGTCTCACCTGGAAAGAATGTTTGGGTCCTTTGATGGAGTTGAGGGGGGAGGTAAAGGGACAGGTGTTGCATCTCGTGCGGTTGCAAGGGAAAGTGCCCGGGGTTAGGGTGGTTTGGGTAGGAAGGGACGAGTGGACCAGGGAGTTGCGGAGGGAACGGTCTCTGCGGAATGCAGAGAGGGGAGGGGATGGGAAGATATGGCCAGTGGTGGGGTCCTGTTGTAGGTGACGGAAATGTTGGTGGATGATATGACAGTTGAGAAGCAAGCCTTCTATGTTAAAGAAATTACTAATGCTATGCTCAGTTTGCAGGATCAATCTGTGCAAAGCAAACAGTTTGCTGCTGAAGTGGTGTATTGCATTGTACCACGAGTGCACTTAACAGTTGAGAAGCAGCATTTCAATTTAGCTAATCCTCTTGCTGATGGATCAAGTTTTATCTGAGATGGAAAAGTGACAATGCTGCTGAGAATAGAATTAATTTTTTACAGGGCTAGATAGGATCAGTGCAGAGCTGATGTTTGCTCTGGCTGGTGTGTGTAAAACCTGGGGTCGCCATCTCAAAGTATACGGTTAACCACCCAGAGGGTGAAGAATGTTTGGAATCCAAATCAGTTGTGGAAGTGCAATCATTCGAATTCGCAAGGAGGAAGTGAATTGAACCTTAGATATTGAAAGGGATCAGAGAATTACGATAAGAAAATAGTGCCAAGCCAAAAAAAAAAAAATCAGCTGAGAGCTTATTAAATGGCAGAATAGGGGCAAAATCACATACTTCTGCTTCTTTTTTAAAAATGTATTATGAATGTGCCAATTTAACATGTGCCACAAAGTGACTAATTAGGATTACCTTCACAACATTTGCTCTATGCCGTTCCAGCACCTGAATGGTTTGCGAAGTCCTTGGATCAATTATCAAAACAAGTGAATGACAGCCAAGGGCAATTAATCCTTGCCAACCCCTGGAAGAAAACAATAGTTATGTATTTAATGTCAGAAAATAACGTGTTATATTACACTTTCCCAGAACATTACAGCAATACAGTTTCCGAACAGGTAACAGCAACATAATGTTTTGTTTTTTAAAATTACAGCTTCAAATCAAGCTATCAATTTAATGTTATGACTTAATACGATTAATTTTTGTTATCCATTGGCAAGGTGGGGCCATTGCTAGAAAGATTAGCATTTTACCCATTTGAAACATATGTTGATGGGGCTAAGATTGAACAGAAACTCTGTTTCCCCTTGTGGGAGAATCCACAATTGGAGTTCACATTTCAGAATAAATCATTACCAAGTTAAGTTGAGACAGAGAGGAATTTTTTCTCCCATTCGCTTAAATCACTGAATATACTCCAGGCCAAGTTCTACAATCTACAGTTCTGGATAACAGCCAGGAAAGCAGAGCTGAGGCCAAGATCACAATAGGCATAATCGTACTGAATGGTGGAGTCGGCTTGAGAAGCCATTTAGTTTATTCTTGAGTTTACTGACGAAGATCTTAATTGGTCTCAATATTCTCGTGGTGAACCACATTCCTAAAGCATTAGAGTCCTTCTGATAAGGGAATGGTGTGCCAGGATTTAGATTCATCTATGATAAAGCAACTATGATATAATTTCAAACCAGGATGGTAGACTGCACTGTTAGTAGTTAAGTTCTTTCTTCTTGATGCTGCAGGTTATGGACGTTGGTGAAGCATAGATAGGCAGGTATAGTACATTATGTAGGAAGGAACTGCAGATGCTGGTTTAAACATTATATAGATGGTCATAGTGTGCCAATGGCAGGTGTGAACATTTAGGGTAGCAAATTGGGTGCCAGTCATTTTGCCTGGATTATGCTGAGTGATGTTGAGCTTCATCAGAATTGTTCTAGCAATCATCCAAGCAAATGAAAAGTATTTTAATCGCACTCCTAGGTTGTGCCTTGTAGATATAAAAATTCTGAGGAATTTAGAAACATAGAAAATAGGTGCAGGAGTAGGCCATTCGGCCCTTCGAGCCTGCACCGCCATTCAATATGATCATGGCTGATCATCCAACTCAGTATCCCATACCTGCCTTCTCTCCATACCCCCGATCCCTTTAGCCACAAGGGCCACATCTAACTCCCTCTTAAATATAGCCAATGAACTGGCCTCAACTACCTTCTGTGGCAGAGAATTCCACAGATTCACCACTCTGTGTGAAAAAAAACTTTCTCATCTTGGTCCTAAAAGGCTTCCCCCCCTTAAACTGTGACCCCTTGTTCTGGACTTCCCCAACATCGGGAACAATCTTCCTGCATTTAGCCTGTCCAACCCCTTAAGAATTTTGTACGTTTCTGTAAGATCCCCCCTCAATCTTCTAAATTCCAGCGAGTACAAGCCGAGTCTATCCAGTCTTTCTTCATATGGAAGTCCTGCCATCCCAGGAATCAATCTGGTGATTTGCTGCAAGATATCAAATACCTGTTCGCACATGGAACCAAGGTATTCATGTGGCTGATCCAGCTGAATTTTTAATGAATAGCGACTTCATCATGTTGATGGCGGAGTGCTCACCAACAATTATAACCATCTTCCATTGTGCAAGTTATATTATAAATACCACAGTTATGTGATTTTATTTTTGCATCAACAAGATAGAAATTCTCTTTGCAGCTAGGTGTTTATGTTCATAAATCATGGGAACAGAATTAAGCCATTCGGCCCAGAGACTACTCCGCCATTCAATCATGGCTGGTCAAATATCTTGGCATCTGCAACTTAAGCCGACAAAACTAAGTTCCACCCACAATTAATGACTAGTGCATAATTGGCCACTTGCGCAAATAAATTTTGATCCACCTATCTAAATAAGGTATATGCATCAGGCAAAATCATAGAGTTGTAAACATTCTTTACAAATTTCCCAATTCTTTGTTCATAAAATTACAAACTGCAAGGATGACAACATAAACATAGATTTTACTAATTAAACTGTATGAAAGTTAGAAACTGAGTTTTTTTTAAAATTACTAATGAAGTAAAACATTAAAAAAGTAAACCAACTCACTTTCATAATATTGGCCACCCCTTTTAAACACCAATCATCCTTCACATAGGCTAGATGAAAGGTGCCCAGCCCTTCTCCTCAGCAAGTCAATGCTCTGCCTCCAACAATGGAGCGGGAGATGAAATGAGGTAGCTTTTGATCTCCGAGCTTGTCTCTGATATTCACATCTAACTGCACTGAAGTCCACAACTTGCTGACAGCTGGAACTATCCGTCAACTTTATTCAGCTTATTATGCTTGTTGAATCTTCCTTATCCAAAACACCTAAACTAATTTTAGTTTTAAATGTTTACGATAAAATAAGTAACGTGGCAACTAGTGTTTGCAAGCAATAACTATTTTATGCACATTTTACCTAATAAACTGATCTGCAATCATAATATTGATGAAGCTAACACTGCATGAGCTGGTAATTATGGCAACACTTTCAAATCGGGGATAGCCGAAACTGCTGCCTCAGTTTTGTTAACTTTTGCAAAGGTCGCATTTCACTATCACCCTTAGTACCAATATACACCAAATGTCTGAATTTGTCATGCAATAACTGCTTCTCTATTTGGCATTTTACTTTAACTTTTAATCGTTACCATAATGTAATTCATAACTTTACACAAGTTGATTTATGCTATTTTATTGTTTAATAGGTTATTTGCAAATGCAGCATCTTTCCAAGTGTCTGAGAATTAAATTGTTCAGAAACTGGAATATTCAAGTCATGTGGCCTCTTTAACACACCTTCGCACATTGACTTTTGTTTTGAGTTGGGCACATTGGAAAAGAGTATCTCAAATGACAGGCCGACAAAAAATGGTCCTGATCGTTCACATTAGCTTGAAAGGAACATTGCCTCTTTCCTTTAAATCAGTGCTGCTGATTTGCCAGTTGGATAATTACTTGATTTACACACTTTGACAGAACAAAGGAAAAATAATTTATCATTTACATAATAAACTGTCAGAAATTGCTTCCAGGTTCAAACTAGATTCCCCTTAATACCAACCCATTAGATCTCAACAAAGAACCACAAATATTAGGTTAAAAAGTCAAGCTATCGTCTTTAAAATTATCCTGGGATCACTTTTTAGTAAAAATTAAAATATTCTCAAATCTAAGTTAACTTACACTTTCATCTATCATGATACGAGGCAGCGAGTTGAAAAAGCTCTAACATCTGGTGGGAATTTAAGGTTGGCTGTCATCCCAATTAAGGCAGAATCCTGCTTTGATTGTCTTCCAATGCATAAATTAAGTGTGAACTATAAAATTCAATAATCATGCTCCACATTCCTGATCAGATTCGGGGTTAATATCAAACAAAAAACTGTCACACTATGCTTAAAAAACATTTTTATCTCTAAGCTATGAATCATTATGTCCTCCCGATATTTGGCATGCTGGCAAGCTTAATCAATGTGACTTGCCTGGTTAATTACAATTAATAAACATCAACTCTGAGTTTGAAGCATCAAAGCAATGGAATATATAAAATTTTAATACAATGTATAAACATAAGCAAACACATCCCATAAAGAACGAAAAAATTGCAAGCTTTTCCAACAATATTCTCATTTGTGTGGACTGTCAGAGGAAACTGAAGCGAGAAATTAAACAAAACATGCTTCTTTGCTTTTTTTTCTAAATTACCAGTCTAGTGGTTTATCAGCAGGCCAAAGTACAGATCCAGCCTCAGATTTTCAAGAACATGTTTGTGTTTACAATCTATCTTGGTGTAAAAATGGATAATGTCAATGGATATTTTTACAGCATAGATAGATTCTTGATTAGTACGGGTGCCAGGGGTTATGGGGAGAAGGCAGGAGAATGGGTTTAGATAGATCAGCCACGATTGAGTGGCAGAGTAGACTTGATAGGAGAAGAATTGGGCCATTCGACCTATCACTTATAAATAACCATTAGATGGTGGGGTGTATTGATATCAGGGGGGAAAAATGGTGGAGAAAGAAAGTTTTTCCCAGGTAATGGTGTCAAGTTAATCTTGTGCAAAATATCAAGCCTTACTTATCATAGAGAGATGGAACACCAGGCAAGCCCCTATCAATAAACAAGGAATAAAATAGTGTCACAGTGAGCGATTAACAGTTTCTGTACTATTTACCCAGCAACAAATAAGCTATGTTTCTCTGAATTAAATTTGGTGCAACGTTCATTTCTCTTACTGTAAATTTGACGTTTTTTGCCTGAGTTTCTGAAAATAAAATGAATTTCAAATGCACAAAACATCAAAACTGTCAAAAGATAAACATCCTCTTTATGCCCATGGAACTTGGTCAGTTGTACATAAGATTTGCACTGGGAGCAGAATGCCTTAATTTGTTTGCTCCCAAGCACAGGAAATCTGCACAAGATGACATGAGCACCTACCTGTAAACTAGTCAAAGCAGTTAAACAGAAAAGTTCAATTAACCACTGTACTATTTCATTTTGCGACAACAGAGTTCTTTGCCTCACATGCGAGATAGTGGTTGAGCCAAAGGAAACAATTATGATGGATGCATCTGCAACAGGTAAATTAATGAAGATAGGATCAAGAAGATTTTTCTCAAATCCCAATTTTATCACGCTCAACTATATTCCACTGTCTGCACCTCTGACAAACTATCCAAACAATGTGAAAGTTCTTTGCCAAGTTGGCAATTAAATAGGTTTGTGCATTAAGGTTTTGACCAAGATGATGTTGGCAAGTCAAGAAATCAGCTCGCACATGACTGGAAACAACCTTTTGACATGTTACTGAGAAGATCTTTGCAGGATTGGCGTTTTCAAAGTCCAGTCCACAGTCTAGGTTTTTGGTGTTCCCATTAATAAGATTTTGATAGCTCGCAGCCCAGTGGTTTAGTTTTATTTGCGTTATTCTTTGTAGTAGTTTGTCTTCAGCACAAGGGCAAATATCTGCTAACGATTGCAATGTTTGGTTTCAGAGCTCACAGCAGACTGCATGGCAGCAGTAGCTCCCTGCAGGGGGAGGCAACGAGCGGGCCCCTGCTCGGCCCCACAGCCGGACGCACAAAGACCCAGCAGACCGTGATCAGTAGGGGGGAAGCCAGGAGCAAGGCTGGTAGGAGAGGGATTGGGGTCTGCCTACTGTCCTCGAGGTCGGCTGCGGAAGGCACCCATGGGACACAAAGATGGACGCGCGAGGAGAGGGATGTTGGTTCGCTAGTCAATCCGCAAGTCCAAGGAAGGCAATGACTGGAGACCCTGCAGCAGCCTGGGGCTTGCCTGGATCAGGAGCCCACTCACAAGACCTAGACTGCGGACTGGACTTTGAAAATGGCACCAAAACCCTGGCACCTCTCGCATGCAAGCTCAGTGAACTATTTCTGTACACTTTGCAATCAGGATTAGTGCTTAGGTATGGCGATACTCTACAAGACTGGATGCAAGAAAAGAATTTCACTGCACTTTTGCACATGACAATAAAGAACCATTGAACCATTCATATCATCCAGGTATGAAGCAGGTTGCACATTTATGTAGCATAGCCCAGACAACATTCCTAGCTGGGGCTGATAAGTAGCAAATTACATACATGTCAAACAACTGCCATCGTCAAAAGCAGCGCCCAAACACCACCCTTGAGAGTCAATACCAAATGCCAAAACACCTAACTAGACCATCACAAACATTGTGACAAGAGCAAGATTGATCCTTCTTATTCATAAGAGCCCTCATCTCAAAAAATCACAAATTCCTTGCACTAGCAATGCACATACAAGTGAAAGGAATATTTTTCACTGGTCTGACTAAGTGCACTCAAACAGCAAAAGAGATTCAGACACCAGCCAGGATGAAGTACCAGTAGTACTACGAGCAAATAGGTCGACAAATAAGGCCAACCAAATGGCTTGATTAGCATTTTATCCACCACATTTAACATCCAACCTGCTTAATTTGAACCATGGCTGCAGTCTGCTCCTTCAATAAATGCACTGCACCAACTCACGAAGGCTTCTTTGACAAGATTTCACAAACCCATGCTCTCCATTTACTGGAAAGACAGGGGAAGCAAACAATGGCATACCATTAGTTGCAAATTCAGCAGCTTTTCTAACACCATTAATGTAATTAAGCATCCCAAAGTATTTTGTAAGAGCAGCGTCAAAATTTGACACAAAAGCAACAGAACAGAACAAATGACCAAACTTTAACTCAAAGAGTCTGGTTGCAAACAGAATTACGAAGCAGGAAAGGGCGAGGGATTTGGATTGAGAACTCCAGTGTTTAAGGCTTTAACAGTCAAAGACATGGCTGGCATTAAAGATTAATTTCCAGAATGACAGGACGAATGCACAAAACATGAAAAGGCTGAAAAGTACAAGGAAAGGATGGGATGTGGCAATGAAAGGAAACAAAAATGAGGATAAGAATATTTTAAATTCAGTTATAAGCAGAGGGCGGTATATACATCGCAATGAATTGTAATTAATCCAAGTTAGGATGCGAACTGCAGACTTTTGGATGCCTCAAGTTTGTAGAGAATAGAACAAGGGCGATAGGCCAAGAGTGGCCTATTGAGGGCATGCAGCGTGGGTTTACTAGGTTAAACCCCGGAATGGCGGGACTATCATATGTTGAAAGACTGCAGCGACTAGACTTGTATACACTGGAATTTAGAAGGATGAGAGGAGATCTTATCGAAACATATAAGATTATTAAGGGGTTGGACACGTTAGAGGCAGGAAACATGTTCCCAATGTTGGGGGAGTCCAGAACAAGCGGCCACAGTTTAAGAATAAGGGGTAGGCCATTTAGAACTGAGATGAGGAAAAACTTTTTCAGTCAGAGAGTTGTGAATCTGTGGAATTCTCTGCCTGTGAAGGCAGTGGAGGTCAATTCTCTGAATGCATTCAAGAGAGAGCTGGATAGAGCTCTTAAGGATAGCGGAGTCAGGGGGTATGGGGAGAAGGCAGGAACGGGGTACTGATTGAGAATGATCAGCCATGATCACACTGAATGGCGGTGCTGGCTCGAAGGGCCGAATGGCCTCCTCCTGCACCTATTGTCTATAGTGCACTGAAGCAAGACAGAGGTAGTAAGAAAGGGTCATAGCTATGCAAGGAAAAGGGATATGTATCAAAAGTTGTATACTTCATCAGATAGATACAATCATAATGATAACATCATAACTAAACAGATGTCCATGAACATCACACACTTATTATTCTTCCAACACCTCCCATCCTGGATTTGAATTAAATCATTTCCTCATTATCACAAGATTTAAATCCTGTCATTTTGTGCTTTGGGGAGTACATTCACCACAACATTCAAATTTACAGTTCACTGCTAAATTCTAAGACATAATTAAGAACATGAATCTAATGTTATCTTTGTCAATTAAACCCAAACCGCACAAAAACAAAGTAGAATTTTTTTAAGTGACTTCAGAATGCAAATTGGATAAGGAGCCAATCTTTCTTCCCAAAAGGATATGAATAACCAGGTGGGTTGATACATCATTCCAAAATTGTGTTGATTACTTTTACAAATAACACCACCTTATTCCAGATGCATTTTTAAACTGAATATACCTAACATATTGTGCCATATTATGAAAAGGTGCTATTTAGATTATAGTTGCCAAAATACTGTGCACCAAGGATGATCAAAGCAATTCACAACAATGAAAATGTTTTCTTGAAGTGTTATCACAGTTAAAATGTTCAGAAGCAAAGCAGCCAGCTGCAATCTGCAAGATACGCTATGGAACAATAGGGAAGGTACCATAGGGAAGGTCGATAAAGGTAGTGCAGCCGTGCTAATTAATTTTTTTAATGGTATTTGACAAATTATCACACAATAGTCTTGTAGGCAAAATTAAAGTGCATGAATTGAGGAGACCCTGGCAGCAGGCATAGAAGTGCCAGAAAGCAGAGTAGAGTAAACGGCTGTTTTACAAACTAAAGAAAAATATGCATGGTTCTTTTTTATTACATCAGTTAAATCCATTCCCTTGATTGTGCTCCCATATTTCTTGTCTTGAATTTATAAAATTCCCTTTTTAAAGATATAGGTCCTAATCGTATTCGCTCCGACTTGTCATGTACAATCATCCCATGGGTGTGATAAATTTAAAAGTTTGCATGGTTACCAGTGACATTAGTTCCATGACCATCCTGTGAGTATCCACTGGTCTCTGGACAACACTTCCTCATGTCTTGTCCCAGCACTATTGTACCATGGTGAGTCTAGATCCGAGTGAACAGCCAGATGTGCCCCAGTGTGTTGGGAAGGAAATCCAGACTCATGTTCACTATTGTTAGCCAGCAACACTACAAGCAACCATCAGATAGTCAATAGAGCAGTCTGGCCCAGTTTTGATTCTGTGTCTGCCATCTTTTCAAGCAGTGTATTCGAGTCAAAACAGTTCACTGCATTTAAGAACAAATTCTTCTTGTCGCATTTGCTTTCTTTGCCCATAACCTTAAACTCGTGTTCTCCACCTATTTATTTTCTGCCTCTGAAAGAAAAATGTTCTTATTTTCCCCAATCAAAGGTATTCATGATATTGAATGCCTCCATCAAATCTCTTCGCAGGGAAAACCTCAGGATCAGCACACAACCAAAGCCTTGGTCCAGTATCAATCTGGTAAATATCTTCTGTACTCTCCCTGAAGCCACAGCATACTTCTTCACACATGGTGTGCAAAATTGAACACAATAAAGCCAGATTAGTACATTATCCAACTTGGTTGCCAATCCCAACCAAGGAACAGCTACCACCTGGTCACAGGTGTGACTGGAAGACCTGAAAGTCCCTCAGTAGGCTTCATACAGGGATGGGCCGATGCAAGACCAATATGAGCAAATGGGGCTATGCAGATGCAACAGACACGGAATGTGAAACATCTGTACAATCCTACGAAGATGCCCACTTCTTGGTGAACAATGTTGCCTGAAAGATCTAGCAGCAGCAAACGAGAAGGCTGCCCACTGTGCAAGAGCCTGCCCGAACATTTGAAACATAGATGATGGACACGAAAGAAGTACATTATCTGATCAGTTAAAAATGGTCAATCCTTCGTCTACACTTGTTATCCCAAAATGTTTGGGAATGTCCAGGAAAGTGATCGTCTCTTTTTAATCCCCAGAGTGGTTATTGCAATAAAAAGGATTTTAGCAAGTTTATAGGCTGTTGACAACAAATAAATAAGAGTGTTTTCCATTGAATTTACAAACACTTTCATGGCACCAGAGTGCATACCTGAAGGGTCTCGACCCAAAACGTCACCCATTCCTTCTCTCCAGAGATGCTGCTGAGTTACTCCAGCATCTTGTGTCTACTTTAAATATATCCTGAAGCAGGTGTGTGTTTTATACCACTGCAATGATTTAATTTATGTCTAAATAGTCAAGTTTAACAAAAATCTGGTAGCAACTTGCCGTTTCGACTTGACAATTTTTTTTTTTTAAATTCCACTCATGTTGCACAAATCATGATTGTTAACGCTAAACATTGTGCAGTGGCCGAGGATTTATATTGTATCAATGGCATATAGAGAAACCCATAAAGTGCATTTAAAGCTCCATTTGTACCTAATTCCCTTCCTCTCGGGCAAGGAGATTTCAGTTACACTTTGAGCAGCAAATGTATACAAATAATTTTCTGGAGCATGGCATGGCATGGGCAGCGACCAACGCAGGCCGCTGAATTGAGTTTGAAGGGTTAGGAGGAAGGTTAGGATGGAAGGACAGCGCACACAACTGTCGTGTACTTGTCTTTGCAACATAAAGCGGGTCTCTCGAGTGGCGGTCCGAGGTGGGCTGCAGAGCCGACAGTTCAGGGGGAGATGGTTGGATGCTGTGCACCTCCGGGCTCTTGCATTGAAAGTCACCCCGCCGTGGGTCGGCCTCTCTGGCTCTGGCCAGTAACGTGCACAGGGTGGGTTCCTGTCCCTTATCCCTCCCGCTGCCGCCACTCACCAGTCCGCTGCCCCCCTGTTCTGTCCGCTGAACGTTCCCGTCAAGGTCCTGGCGGAGAGCTTGATGTTAACGGAGAACAGCATCTCGGCGCCCTGAACAACCACCTCACCTCCCCTTCACTCACGGCTTCCGGGCTGCCATGTAAACAGGAAGCGAGCGGCCCGGAACAGGCCGCCTCTGTCGGGTCCGCTTCACCGCGGCGGCAATCCCCGCACCGGCCACCAGGCGCCCGGGCGCTGTTCCCACCCCACCCGGCTCTCATTGCAAGTGATTACTGTCTGTTCAGTCTGAAGAAAAGTCTCGACCCGAAACGTCACCCATTCTTTCTCTCCCGAGATGCTGCCTGACCTGCTGAGTTACTCCAGCATTTTGTGAATAAATACTGTCTTTTAACCTCAGTCCATATACATTTTAAAACTTGCCATCAAATTGGTTCTCATTCTAAACCACAATTGAAAAGTTAAAAAGCCGGTGATTTGAAATTAAAACACAAAATGCTGTTGGATCAGGCAACCCACCTTGAGGAAATCCTCAGGCAACCCACCTTGGAGAAAATACAACACCGAGCAGCCCGCTTTGTATGTAATGACTACAAGCGCAAGTCAAGCGTGAATATTATGCTGACTTCTCTCGGATGGGATACCCTAGAGCTCCGCAGAATCAGGCTAAGACTTATTGCAATTTACAATTTACAAGGAGATTCACAAAATCACGCCACCAAATCTTCCGTCATCCCAGAGCACCAACTGCCATGGAACAAGACAAAATACTCGCTAAATCATCAACTCGCTAAATCATACTCGCTAAATCATCAACTCGCTAAATTTCAATAAACTTTGCTACCAATATTCCCTTTACCCAAGGACAATAAGGGAATGGAATATATTACCACCCAACACACTTGTTGCTCCCGATGTTGTAATTTAAAAAGGGGATTGAGCAACTAGATCTCCTCAACTTAAAATCCTAAGAGAGCGCGACAGTGTCGATGTTGAGATACTTGCACTAGTGAAAGAATCGTGAACATGGGGATGTTGTTATAAGGTAAGGGGCAAATAAATTTATTTTCACAGAGTAGTGATCCCTGGAATTTTCAGCACCTCCAGGATGGTGAAGGACAGGTCATTGGATAGATTTAAGATGCAGGTAGATAAATATTTGAAAAGTCATTAAGTTAAGGGTGATGGGGAATTGGCACAGAAGGGGAATCAAGGAGAGCATACTGGATGAGATGGGCAGGCTTGAGGTAGCCTGCTCATGCTCCTGTGTTCTGTTATGTCCAGAGATCTACTCATCTACTGATACCATGTACACAGTTGAGATAAGTTGGTGTAAATGTTTAGCATGCAGGATGAAGTATCAATGTAGTTGAGAAATTATGAGAAGATGAAACATTAAGTGTATAATATTCTGATCTGTACTCACAATTAGACTAGTGAGTGAGGATACTGTCCATAGTTAAGAATGAACCAGGAATGGAAAGGATAAAGATATTTCTGGGAACAAAGACATCTTCACGAAATAAGAGGATGTTTTGAGAAAATTGACAGCTGTAAAGTGTGCTGCAGACAGACAGTGCATTAATGAAGTGAAAGCTGTCAGATAAATTGTACAGTTTTGCCCAAAATGGCTGGTTGACATATCTATCATTACATGTGGCTGACCGTGCTATTGGATTTCACTTTTCATTGCTAAAATCATCCACCCTGGATTGTGAATATAACACAGTTTCTTTTCCACACTATCAACAAGCTCTTTAAACTCATTGTGCTTTTGAAATTCATGAAGGCAAAATTAGTCCATGTACAAACCATCAACAATGTCCATCCGGGGGGAATCGTGCCATCTGAATAGAAACAAATGTTGTCTTCTTGTGATGGGCAGGGTCCATGGAGAAGGTTGCTCCAGAAAAAAATAACATTTAAATTATTTTTAACAAATGTTTTGCATGCTCGCCTTACCACAACAAATATGTGCAGCTCATACTAAGTGTAGCCCCTATGATCATGTTCTCCAGACACCTGGCCGTACCTCGCCATTGTCATCTAAAGGTTAACAGCAGGACATATCCAATGTGTACCTTGTGAATATTTTGGCTTTAGACTACTCCGTGTTAACAAAGTTGCACATTAAATTGTTTTGTATTAATTTCAGTCATATTAAGCACTCAAGATATGTAGCATGGCCAACAAAATAAATTTTCAACGTAATATTACAGGAAGTGTTGGGTGTATGGAACGAGCAGCTAGACGAGGTAATCGAGGCTGGTTCTATAATAACATTACAAAAACATTTGGACTGGTACAAGGATAGGAAAAGTTTAGAGATATGAGTCTAACATGGGCTGTTGGGACTGGCAAAAATAGGACATCTTGGTGGGCATGGATAAGTTGGGCCGAACGGGTTGTTTCCATGATGTAGGGCACTATCACTAAGTATGATAAAAATCTCTCAGTGTTTTTCACCTGTTTACTGAAGTGTATTAGTCCAGCTTTGATTACCCAGATGATGTTACTTTGGGCGAAAGTGTTTACTTTTGTGTCCAATTAATGTTTGAATGAATCACTGAGTAAGTTTTTTTAATTGCAATCAATCAGAGTTTATTCATTTTCAAATTGTGTGCGTTGCTGAGTTTCAGTATGTCATACAGTTCTGGACGATTAATTCTACATGCTAGTTCTTCCATTTGTCAATTTTAGTTTAGTTTATTTATTGTCATGTGTACCGAGGTACAGTAAAAAAAACATTGGTGCATGCTATCCTGTCAGTGAAAAGACTATACATGATTACAATCAACCCATCCATAGTGTATAGATAACGGATAAAGGGAATAATGTTTAGTGCAAGATAAAGTCCATTTAAAGAAAGTCCGAGGGTCTTCAATGAGATAGATGATAGGTCAGGACCGCTCTCTAGTTAGTTGTAGGATGGTTCAGTTGCCTGATAACAGCTGGGAAGAAACTGTCCCTGAATCTGGAGGTGTGCGTTTCCACACTTCTGTACCTCTTGCTGATAGGGTGAGACTCCTTGATTATGCTGGTGGCCTTGCCAAAGCAGGTTGAAGTATAGATGGAGTTAGTGGAAGGAGGCTGGCTTGTGTGATGGTCTGGGCTGCGTACACAACGCTCTGCAATTTCTAGCGGTCTTGGATGGAGCTGTTCCCAAACATGCTGTGATACATCCTCATCAATTGTTTTCTACGGCGCAACTATAGAAGTTGGTGAGAGTTATCGGGGATATGCTGAACTTCCTCAGCCTTCTCAGGAATTAGAGGCATTGGTGTGCTTTCATGTACATTGCTTCGATATGGTTTGTCCAGGACAAGTTACTGGTGATATTTATCCCTGAGAACTTGAAGCTATTGAACATCTCTACTTCAACGCCATCAATGGGTATGTGTACTGCTTCATCCTCTCCCTTCCCTTGCTGACATTGAGGGAAAGGTTGTTGTCTTGGCACAAGGTTACGAGGTACTCAATCTCCTTCCTGTTCTCCGTCTCGTCATTACTTGATACCTGGCCCACCACGGTGTCATCATCTGAAAAATTTGTAAATTGAGTTGGATTTGTATTTGACTGCACCGTCATAGTTGTGTGTATAAGGGTTCGAGAAGGGGCTGAGAACTCATCCTTGTGGGGCATCAGTGTTGAGGATTATTGTAGAGGATGATTTGTCCCCAATCCTCCCTAATTGTGGCCTGTTGGTCAGGAAATGGAGGATCCAGTTGCAGCGGGGAGCGCTGATTCCAAATTCCTCGAGTTTGGAGATGAGCTTGGATGAGATAATGGTATTAAAGGTATTGAAAGCAGAGCTGTACTCTATGAATAGTTAATTCCTCTCATTATTTAAGCACTAGTTTCATTCCTCAATTTTTCACTGATCACTGGTTAAGCCTCTCCTTTGTCTAATGCCTGGTTTATTATATTTGTCATGCATGCTTCATTCTACATTGTGGTTGCAGCAGAAATTCATAAGAACCTTTGTTCCTTCCTTTTACATATTGTTCAAAAGATGACTGTATACGCCACTCTCTCTGCCTGACCATGATGTTCCTGAGCCTTTTATGGATTATCAAACGCAGGTCAGGCCAGCGATATATTTAATTATACCTCTCCAGCTTATGGCACAATATTTACACAGACAATTTTATTGTTGCTGACCAAATAACCAGGAGGGTATATCATTAGTATTCCTACTTTGATTGCATGCCCTCCTGCTTCTTTCAAGCACATTTCATTTCAACCTTCACTGGTGGTAAACAATTCAAGAAAATTTGATGTCTTCCCTCTGGTATTTGCATTTTTCAATACAGATATCAATGTAGCTGTCATCTCAATAAAATTTTTATTTATTTTGGAAACCTGTCAGAACCTCTCACAGTTATCTGGCTCATTGCAGTAACGTTTACCATTCCGTCTGAATACTGGAAATTTGGATCCCAAAGGCTTTATTTCGCATTGACTTTGCATATTTTTCCCTGTCATCAGCACACTTTATCTTTGCACGTCGTTCCCCTTCATGTTTCCCGACTGCTATATCATGATATTTCTGCCGCCTCTGTGGAAATCTGTGATGAGTTGTTTATTTAGCTTTCACTATAGATCTTCTTTCTTGGAGAAACACTTGCCAAAATGATCCCCATGATCATGCTCTCTTTTCACACTTCATTTTTCCACTGCTACTTATGACATATTCTTTGTTTATGGCTTCTTCTATCAGAAGATAATAAATAGAACAAGAAGCAGGGAAATAGTCCCTTAAGCTTGCTGCAACAACCAGTAAGCTTATGGCTGATCTTCCACCATTCATTTTCTCACCTAACTGATGTATAATTTGATACCTAGCCACAAATCCAATAGTCTAAGCCATTAAATATACTCATGATTAAGCCTTCACAATCCTAAGAATTTGAGATTTCCAAAGACCCCTCCTCCCCCCTCCCATCAGGCAAGAGGTATAGAAGTGTGAAAAGGCATGCCTCCAGATTCAGGGACAGTTTCTTCCCAGCTGTTATCAGGCTACTGAACCATTCTATCAATAACTAGAGAGTGGTCCTGAGCTACTATTTATCTCATTGCAGACCCTTGGACTATCTTTAATCGGATTTTATTGGACTTTATCTTGCACTAAACATTATTCCCTTTGTCATGTATCTGTACATTGCGGATGGCTCAATTGTATTGTCTTTCCACTGACTAGTTAGCATGCAACAAAAGCTTTTCACTGCACCTTGTAACCCATGACAATAAACTAAACTAAACTAAACTAATCATCGCTGTACTAAGCCTTTTCCAGAGATCCTAATACGAGACTCTCCAGTTGGACAAATCAGCTCCTAGCTATCCAACGTTTCAACCCAATTTTGCATTTTGCACAACTAAATGAGATCAGTTTGCTCATTTCATCAATCGATCATTACTTTTAGAGTCATAGAGTCATACTGCCCAGAAACAGGCCCTTTTTCCCAATTTACCCATGCCGACACTAGTCCCACTTACCAACACTTGGCCCATCTCCCTCTAAACCAGTCCTGTCCATGTACCTCTCCAAATGTCGTTTAAATGTTATAGTATCTCCTCTGGCAATGGACAACAGACAATAGGTGCAGGTGTAGGCCATTCAGCCCTTCGAGCCAGCACCACCATTCACTGTGATCATGGCTGATCATCCACAATCAGTACCCTGTTCCTGCCTTCTCCCCATATCCCTTGATTCCGCTTTCTTTAAGAGCTCTTTCTTTCAGAGCTCTATCTGGCAGTTCATTCCATATACTCACTACCTTTTGTGTGAAGAGGGTAAATCTGTGCGAGTACTTTTCTTTACAAACTCACAATAAACCATCAAATCTGCTGATCAAAAATATTATAATTGATATATCAAGCACCATTTTCCTGTAATAACTATATCTTCCTTGATTCCCTTCATATGTCAACATTTATCAAATGCTGCCTTGAAGTTGCTCAGTAACCTGACTGCATAGCCCTCTTGGGTAGAGAGTTCCAAATATTCATCATTCTTTGAGAGAATTCACCACCTTCTGAAGAGATTCTCATTTCCATTCTGAATAGTCAAATCTTTATTTTGAGACTGTGATCCCTGGTTCTGGATACCCCAGCCAATTTCCCATCTACCCCAATAAGCCCTATATTTCAGATGTTACTTCAATAAATTTGAAGTGACATCTTCAGAGAGTAGTGCGTTCGGCTGAACGCACCATGGGAACTACACTCGCCCCCCTGCAGGACCTATACACCAGGAAGTGCAGATCAAGAGCAAGCAAGATTATGGGGGGCCCCTACCACCCCAGCAACGGACTGTTCCAGCTGCTACGGTCAGGCAAACGCCTCCGCTGTCATGCTGCGAAAACGGAGAGGATGAGATGGAGTTTCTTCCTACAGGCTATCAGAACTGTTAACTATTATATCTCCAGGGACTAAATTTTTTTCTGTATTAATTTTAATTTTTATGTTGTAATTGTAATTTTTTGCACAATCCGCAGGCATTGCCATTTTCATTTCACTGCACATCTTGTATGTGTATGTGACAAATAAACTTGACTTGACTTGACTTGTGGGAATAGTTTGTCAAATCAATAGAGCAGAAACTCAGCCAAACAAGCAAACAATATTACCCCAGCAGAACTTCCAATGCATTGCAATGTTGGGAATTATGGCCAACTATAATTCTGTTTCACCCATAGACTAAAGGGAAGCAGAAAATTGGACTAATTTTAAAACCATACATGTCACATGGATTTTACATTTTCAATTAAATGTCATTTTTCTTTTCATGGGGTAGAGTCGGTAGTGAGATCACTGTGATATAATAATATTTTGAGATCAAGAAGGAGGTGGTGTTGGGTCTCCTGAAGAACATTAAGGTTGATAAGTCCACGGGGCCTAATGGTATCCCTCCTGGGATGAATAAAGTTCTATCGTATCGTATCTATCCTGGGTTTTAGAGAGAGAAAGAGAGGAGATTTCTTGGGCCTCAAAAATTTGTAGTTTTGTTTGAGGCTAGACAGGACTAGAGATTAACCAAAGGTGTTCCAATAGACAATAGACAATAGGTGCAGGAGTAGGCCATTCGGCCCTTTGAGCCAGCACCGCCATTCACTGTGATCATGGCTGATCATGCATAATCAGTACCCCGTTCCTGCCTTCTCCCCATATCCCCTCACTCCGCTATTATTAGGAGCTCTATCTAACACTCTTGAAAGCATCCAGAGAATTGGCCTCCACTGCCTTCTGAGGCAGAAAATTCCACAGCTTCACAACTCTCTGAGTGAAAAGGTTTTTCCTCATCTTCGTTCTAAATGGCCTACCCCTTATTCTTAAACTGTGGCCCCTGGTTCGGGACTCCCCCAACATCGGGAACATGTTTCCTGCCTCTAGCGTGTCCAATCCCTTAATAATCTTATATGTTCAATAAGATCCCCTCTCATCCTTCTAAATTCCAGAGTATACAATCCCAGTCGCTCCAGTCTTTCAACGTACGACAGTCCCGCCATTCTGGGAATTAACCTCGCGAACCTACGCTGCACTCCCTCAATAGTAAAAATGGCCGTCCTCAAGTTTGGAGACCAAAACTGCACACAATACTCCAGGTGTGGTCTCGCTAAGGTCCTTTGTTTATGAAGAAAAATAGAGATAGTCTAGGAAACTAAAAGCTGGTGATCTTCAATTCAGTGGTATCGAAGCTATTGAAGGGATTTGCATTGAATGGGTTTGAAGAGAGTTTTGAAGAGAATGGGTTAAGGGCAGTCAGCATGGCTTTGTGTGGGGCAGGTCATATCTTACAAATTTGATTGAGTTTTTTGAGGAGGTGACAAAGGTGTTTAATGAGGGTAGGAGATGTCCACGTGGACTTTAGCAAGCATTTGATAAGGTCCGTCAGGATAGGCTGATCCAGATGATTAAGATGCATGGGATCCATGATGACTTGGTAGTTTAGTTTAGTTTGGAGATACAGCGCGGAAACAGGCCCTTCAGCCCACCAGGCCCGCGCCGACCAGCGATCCCCCCACATTAACACTATCCTACACCCACTAGGGACAATTTTTACATTTACCTAGTCAATTAGATTCAAGCCTGTACGTCTTTGGAGTGTGGGAGGAAACCGAAGATCTCGGAGAAAACCCACGCAGATCACAGGGATAACGTACAAACTCTGTACAGACAGCATCTGTAGTCAGGATCGAACCCGGGTCTCCGGCGCTGCATTCACTGTAAAGCAGCAACTCTACTGCTGCGCCACCGTGACCACCCAGGTAGTTTAGATTCAGAATGCAGGACTGATGACAAGAGGGATCTTGGGGCCTAAGTTCATAGCTTCCAGAAACTAGTAACACAGGTAGATAGAGTGGTAAAGAAGATGCATGATATGCTTGCCTTCATCGGGCAGGGCATTAAGTATAGGAGAAGGAAGTCATGTTGCAACTTTCTAAAAATTTGGTTAGCTCTTATTGGAGTATTATGTGCTGTTTTGGTTGCACTATTACAGGAAGGATGTGGAGACCATGGAAAAGGTGAAGATGTGGTGTACCGACCGGGATGCTGCCTGATTAGAAGATATTAGCTATAAGAAAAGGTTGGACAAATTTGGATTGTTTACTTTGGGGCATCAGAGGTTGAAGGGAGACTTGATAAACATTTCTAAAATTATTCGAGGTATAGATAGGATAGACAGTCAGTGGAAATGTCAACTACAAGTGAACATAGCTTGAAAGTGAGAGGGGGAAAGTCTACTGATGTATGGAAGAAAATATTTAAACATAGAGAGAGGTAAGTGACGGGAAGGGTGGTGATGGAAGCAGGTAAGATGATGGTGTTTAAGAAGCTTTTAGGTTGACACATGAATATGATGGGAATAGAAGGATGGAGATCATGTGCAGGCAGGAGGGATTAGTTTAATTTAGCATCTTGTTCAGCACAGATGTTCTTGTAAGGAGGCTTCATCCATATTTTTCATATATTCCAAACCCATTTGTCAAGGAAATTTAAATTTCATCACATCTAATATATGGATGAATGAGCGATGCATTCAATAATTAACCCCATCCATCACCACCACTCCCCCAAAAACACATGCACACACATGCACATATGCACATACATGCGCGCACAAACATACAAACACACATACATACAAACACACACATACATACACGCATCCTCCCCAGCCCCTTGGCTCTCAAACCTTGACTGTGAATTTTTTAAATTACATGTTTGGGAAGTTATTCAGCATATTTGAAGGAGGTGGTCACTGCAGAATATGTGTGATCTTCATCGAAACAGACAAATTCATGTGCAAGTAAACGCCATGTTTTTTTACTTTGTATGAGGCCTTATTGGTATCCTGATTGGTGTCTGAAGAAGGGTCTCGACCCGAAACGTCACCCATTCCCTCTCCCCTAGATGCTGCCTGACCTGCTGAGTTACTCCAGCATTTTGTGATACCTTATTAGTATCCAATTATTCAGATCTGAAAAGTATCAGAAGTGTGAAACATTTAGTCTACAGGTCATCTTTACTATTACGAGCTGTTTGCACTTTATGGTAATATAACTGTTTGCATGCAGCATTGAATTAGAAAGTGTTTACCAATGGAATCCGCATTAGTTAGTGTTTGTTAAACTAATCTAGCAGATTAATTCTACCTTTAAATTTTAAAGGTGGCTGTTGTTTATCCAGCAATCAAATGACTTTCAGTTTACAGAGCATTAAGGATTTACATGAGGCAAATAGAGATTTATTTTTCAAAACATATGTGAATTAATGAGTGCAGATGAAAATGAGTGCAGCATTTATAATACAACATGCATTTCCCATTACCCAGAACTAGGCGATTAAACACTAAACACATGCAATTTTCATTTCTGTCAGCTCTTTCACTAAACAATACATCCCAAAGCACTTCTCAGGCAAGTTATTGCACATATTTTCACATCATGTTTCATGCTATGTTAATATGAGTAAAATTTCAGTCGTGGTTTTAAGGATAGCCTGAAGGAAGGAAGAGATGTTGAGAGACAAAGGTTCAGGGAGGGAATCTGGAACTATTGCTTTTAAGGGTGGAGTGATTAAATTTGTGCATGATGAACAAGCCAAAATTGGAGGAATGCAGATTTTTGGAGACCTGAAGAACTGGATATAATCACAGAAAGAGATAGGGGTGCGGCTACAGCTGAATCAAAGCAAAAGGAAGAGAAATTTAATGTCAAGGCTTTGTTTAAACTGGAGCCAGTGTAGGTCAATGAGTAGAGGGGAAGATGGTGAATGGTGCTTGATGAGAGTGTCAGCTGTGAGTTCAATTCCCACACCAGGAACTTGAGCACAAAATCTAGACGAACACTCCAATGCAGTTGTAGGGAAATGGCTTACTGACAGAGTCATGCCTCTACTTAAAAAAGGCTGCAACGAAAAACCTGGGAACTATAGACCAGTGAGCCTCACATCAGTGGAAGAAATTCTGAGAGACAGGATCTCCATGTATTTGGAAAGGCAAGGACTGATTGGGGATAAGAAAGGCACAAAATGCTGGAGTAACTCAGTAGATCAGGCAGCATCCCTGGAGAACATGGAAAGGCGACGGTTCGTGTTCGAATTCCGTTGCACCAATTTGATTTAGCTTTATGAAAAGGTGACTAAGTAGATTGATGAGTGCAATAGGCATTGTCTATATGGCCTTAGCGATGCCTTGGACAAGGCATTGCATGGTAAGCTGCTCTTGAAGGTGAGAGCACATAGGATCTAGGGATCTAGGGTAAAGTCCAATTAAGGATAGATGTAGGCCCTCGGACTACCTTTAATCGGACTTTACTGGACTTTATCTTGCAGTAAACGTTATTCCCTTTATCATGTATCTGTACACTGAGGATGGTTCAATTGTAATCATGTATAGTCTTTCCGCTGATTGGTTGGTACACAACAAAAGCTTTTCACTTAAATTTTAAAGGCTGTTGTTTACTCAGTACCACATTGATAAAACTATCAAATGACTTCCAGTTTTCTTTCTGCAGAGAAATTATAGTTTTATTTACATATTAGTCAAATATTGTAACTTTGCATTATGCAATTTATTTACATCGATATATAAAGGCCAACACATTGCAAAGTACAAATTATGGCGTAACACAACTGAAAGGTTGTTTAAAAAGAGTTTTCAAATCATAACCTGCATATCTGATCTGCATTTCAATTTAACCTGATGATCTCTGTAAAAGCAATTTCCAAAAAATGTAAGAAAGGTGGATACAGTTAAGAAATGTATTTTTGTTTGCTCATTCCTCCTTGAAAACAGTGTTATATTGTTGTGTATGTTTGTTTTGTTCCCGAATGCTAAAATCTTTACTGAAAGGCGTTCTGAAATTAAATTCAGCTCCCATGCAATGCTTTCATATAAATCAAGTGTAAGATGTGCCGTACAATTTCATATGAATGATCTGCACATAAATTTAATTTTTACATTATTCCATACACCTGAAGCTGTAGATGTTGGCTGAGCATCAAGATTGATGGAGAAACAAGGTCAATCATAATTTACTCAAAATGGATTTGACAAGTCTAACCACAATTTCTTGCTGAAAGCTTGTAGTTTAAATCAGAACCACTTACTCCAGCCCAGAGAGATTTGCCACATTACATGTTTACTCACCATCAAGTTTACAACACCTAATCTCAATTGAATGAAATGGTAACTGGAGGTTAAATTGTAATAGAGGAAAAAATCTGTTTAGGACTGTGGTGTGGGTCTTTTATTCCATACACCTGAAGCTGTAGATGTTGGCTGAGCATCAAGATTGATGGAGAAACAAGGCACTGCAGATGGAGGTTTATACCGAAGATAGACACAAAATGCTGGAGTAACTCAATGGGTCAGGCAGCTCCTCTGGAGAAAAAGGATGGGTAACATTTCAGGTTGGGACCCTTCAAACTGAAAGTTGGGGGTGGGAGTGCGAAGATCCGGAGGCGAAAAAAGGCCAGGACCAAAATCAGGGACGGCCACAAATTAACTCAAGCAGTGCAGTGCCTGGTAAGCCCATTGTTGCCTCGGGAAGGTGTGATCTCAAGAGGAAAACAATGTGGAGAACTGTGGAATTGGTAAAACGACTAGGATGGAGGAAGGGAACAAGGGATGAGGAGGAGGAGGGAGGGGAGTGTAAATAGAAGTTACTAAAATTACTGGCCCGCTGAGTTACTCCAGCGCTTTGTGACCATCAAGAATGATGGGTTTACATTGAACAGTACTTCATATCAACACTTCTCCCCAGTGCTCACTCAAACCAAGCTAGAAACCTAATCCTGCTCCATAAGCAGTGCTTACATTTTCTATTTTCAACCTGACTAATAAGGACATAAACACAAAATGCTGGAGTAACTCAGCAGGACAGGCAGCATCTCTGGAGAGAAGGAATGGGTGATGTTTCAGGTCGAGACCCTTCTTCAGAGTGTGGTCTATCTTGTGTCTATCTTCGATTTAAACCAGCATCTGCAGTTCTTTGCCACACATAATAAGGACATAAGCTGAATAAAGTTAGAAAACATTTTAAATGATAAACCTAATGCAGACACACTTTGGACGCGATGTGAGGAATGTACCGTGGAGTTTCAAAACATTGATACAGATTCATTCAAGTCAAGTCAAGTCAATTTTATTTGTATAGCACATTTAAAAACAACCCACGTTGACCAAAGTGCTGTACATCTGATTAGGTACTAAGGAAAAAAATGAAACATACAGTAGCACGCAAACAGTTCACAGCGCCTCCTCAATGAGCCTCAAACGCTAGGGAGTAGAAATAGGTTTTGAGCCTGGACTTAAAGGAGTCGATGGAGGGGGCAGTTCTGATGGGGAGAGGGATGCTGTTCCACAGTCTAGGAGCTGCAACCGCAAAAGCGCGGTCACCCCTGAGCTTAAACCTAGACCGCGGGATAGTGAGTAGCCCCAAGTCGGCCGACCTGAGGGACCTGCAGTTAGAGAGGGGGGTTAGAAGATTTTTGATGTAGGGGGGGAATGTCCATTTAGGGCTTTATACATGAATAAGAGGAGCTTGAAATTGATTCTGTACCGTACAGGGAGCCAGTGGAGAGAGGCCAGAATCGGGGTGATGTGATCCCTTTTACGGGTACCCCTCAGGAGTCTCGCTGCGGCGTTTTGGACCAGTTGCAGGCGGGACAGGGAAGATTGGCTGATCCCAGTGTATAGGGAGTTGCAGTAGTCTAGGCGGGAGGAAATGAAAGCGTGAATGATTTTTTTTGTGTCGTCGAATTAGAGGAAAGGTTTGATTTTAGCTATGGTTCGAAGTTGGAAGAAGCTGGCTTTTACCACAGCGTTGACTTGCTTATCAAATTTTAATGCAGAGTCAAATATCATGCCGAGGTTTTTGACATGCGGTTTGACTAGGCAGGATAGACTTCCAAGACTGCCTGTTATCGATTTGATGGAGTCGGGGCCGAATAGGATGACCTCAGACTTGCTCTCATTTAATTGGAGGAAGTTCTGTGCCATCCAACATTTTATGTCCTCAAGGCAGTGTAAGGGGCTGTTTAAATTTGACTGGTTGTTGGGTTTCAGGGGGAGGTAAAGCTGAGTGTCATCGGCATAGCAGTGGAAAGAAATGCCGTGCCTTTGAATGATTTGGCCAAGGGGGAGCATGTATAGAGAGAAGAGAATGGGGCCTAGGATGGAGCCTTGTGGAACTCCGCAGGAGAGGCTAGCTGGAGCAGAGGAATAACTGCCTATGTTGATGGCGAAACTCCTATCTTTGAGGTACGAAGCGAACCAGCTCAGGGCAGTGCCATCAATGCCAACCGCGTACCGGAGACGGTCAATAAGGATGGTGTGGTCCACTGTATCGAACGCTGCGCTGAGGTCGAGAAGGAGCAGGATTGCACAATCGCCGGTGTCGATGGCGAGAAACAGGTCGTTGTGTACCTTCAACAAGGCAGACTCTGTGCTGTGGTGGGCTCTGAAACCTGACTGGAAACTTTCCAGGATGGTGTATTGGTGCAGGTAGGGCACTAATTGGTTTAGAATTGCCTTTTCAAGGACTTTTGACAGGAATGGCAGTTTGGAAATGGGTCTGTAGTTGTTAGGCAAGGTGGGGTCTAGGTTAGGTTTTTTCAGTAGGGGCTGGACCACCGCATGCTTGAAACTGGTTGGAACAGTGCCAGTGGCCAAAGAACTGTTGATAATAGAGAGGATGCAGGGACCGGCTATTGCAATGACATCCTTCAGAAGGGCAGTGGGGGCAGGATCAAGGGGGCAGGTTGCAGGTTTCATAGCGGAGACAAGCTTTGCAAGGGAGGATAGAGTGACGGGTTGGAAGCAGTCCAATTTAGATGAACAGACTAGTGAGACAGCTAGGTCACGGGTGGGAGGGGAAATGTTCATTCTAATGTTCTCAACTTTGTTGGTGAAACATTTAGCGAATTCTTCGCACTTAGCAGGGGACCCAACTAAGCTGGTACCGGGGGCGGGACATATGACAGAGGTAATTGTTCTAAATAGGACCTTGGAGTTATGAGAGTTTTTGGAAATAAGGTCGGAGAAGTATTGTGCTCTAGCAGACTTTACTGCTTCCTGGTATTTGAGAAGATTGTTTCTCAGAATTTCGAAGGAAATTTGAAGCTTGTCACATTTCCACCTCCTTTCTGATTTTCTGCACTCCCTTCTTAGGGCTTTGGTGGTGTCATTGAGCCACGGCCGACCTTTGGGCTTAGGCTTTTTCATTTTAAGGGGAGCGATAGAATCCAGGATGGAAGAGCAAGTGATATTAAATAAAGAGGCGAGATCTTCAGTGCTGAGATGGGGGGGAGAGGCCTCAATAGTGCAGATGTTGGGGGCAGCTGTGAGAGCCTCGGAGAATTTACTGGCAGTCAATGAATTTATGTCGCGGGAGTAGCGAACAGGGAGATGAGATTTTGCGGGAGATAAAGGCAGAGATGCGTCAAAAATGATAGCGCTGTGGTCCGATAGACAGGCTTCAGTAGTTTCAATGTTGTTGATTGGGAATCCGGACGATAACACTAGGTCGAGAGTATGGCCTAACTTGTGAGTGGGTCCCGTGGTGTGAAGAGTCAGATTGAAGGACTCAACCAGGTGCATAAATTCACTCACAAGAGGCTTAGTGGGACAGCAAACATGAATATTAAAGTCACCAAGAATCATGATCCGGTCAAATTTGGGCAAAATGCTAGAAATCAGATCAGCAAATTGGGTGATGAAGTCCTTATGCATTTTTGGTGGGCGATACACAAGAACAATTAAGAGGGGATAGGCTAGGCCTACTTTAATTAGTTGCACCTCGAAACTGGAGAAATTATCAACGTTCAGGAGGCGGCAGTTGAAATGTTTCTTAAACACAGTGGCTAAGCCCCCACCGCGTCCGGAGAGCCTAGGCGAGGTGAAGAAGTTACAGTCATCAGGACAGAGTTCCACGAGTGGAGCAAGCTCACCAAGGTTAAACCAGGATTCTGTGAGCAGTAAGAAGTCCAATCCACGGGTGGTGAAGAAGTCGTTGAGGATGAAGGTCTTGTTCTGTAGGGATCTTGCGTTGATCAGGGCCACTTTAGCAGGGACAGCAGGGACAGCAGGTGAGCTTCGGTCTGGTAGCGGCTCCCCCGCCTGCGGGCGGAGGTTCAGGGAAACCACGCCGCTGCGCTTCACAGATGGCCTTGCTGGGAGCCCACGGGCCGGCAGTCCAGGGACCGGGACGATCGGTCGAAGAGCGGCATACCTGAGCTCGAGGGAGCGCCGGTGGATGGAGCAGTAAGGTCGACCAGGTCCGACTTCACAGCGCTGGGTGAGGTAGGCCGCTGTTGGATGAGCGCGGGCGAGGTTTTTAAAATTTTCGAATGTTCCCGCGCGTTTACCCCGCCTCCTAGCGCGGTGCGTGCGGCGGTGGATGTAAGGCTGGGCCTACACATCTACCGGGAGTTGATCGAGGAGCGATCGCTGGAAGAAACTTTGTCCGGGACCTGGACTGAAGAAGTCGACGACGGAGGGTCGGATCAACAGGAGGGTTCGGTGGTCGTAAACTTGATTTGCATTCAAGGTCCTAATTCAATTTAATTGCATTGCAGTAGGTTACTGGACTGTTATCATCTGAGTGATGTTATGGCCTCTGTAAATCCACGGTGGCACATATTATAATGCGAGCCAACTCAATGTACAAACCCTTTTGGGAGCATTAAGGATTTACATGAGGCAAATAGAGATTTATTTTTCAAAACATATGTGAATTAATGAGTGCAGATGAAAATGAGTGCAGCATTTCTAATGCAACATGCATTTCCCATTACCCAAAATTAGGCGATTAAACACTAAACACATGCAATTTTCATTTCTGTCAGCTTTTTCATTGAACAATACATCCCAAAGCACTTCACAGGCAAGTTATTGCACACATTTTCACATCAAGTTTCATGATATGTTAATGTGAGTAAAAGCTTAGTCGTGGTTTTAAGGATAGCCTGAAGGAAGGAAGAGATGTTGAGAGACAAAGGTTCAGGGGGGGAATCTGGAACTATTGCTTTTAAGGGTGGAGTGATTAAATTTGTGCATGATGAACAAGCCAAAATTGGAGGAATGCAGATTTTTGGAGACCTGAGGAACTGGATATAATCACAGAAAGAGATAGGGGTGAGGCTACAGTTGAATCAAAGCAAAAGGAAGAGAAATTTAATGTCAAGGCTTTGTTTAAACATGACAATGAACTAAACTAAATAAAAAGCTAGCCAATGGATACAGAATTGGCTTGAATATAGGAAACAGAGGATGGTGGTGGTGGTAAGGATTTGTTTTTCAGATTGGAGGCTTATAACAAGCAGTATACCACAGGGATATATGCTGGGTCCACTGTTGGTCATTATTTATATTAACGATTTAGATGTGAATTGGAATGCATGGTTCACATCCACGAAGCCACCACTGTGAGTGTCATCCACAAACCTATGAACCATGCCACCTAATTCACATCCAAATTAGTTTAGTTTGACTAGTAAAGTCCGATTTAGGACTACCTTTAATTGGATTATACTGGACTTTATCTTGCAGTAAACGTTGTTTCCTTTATCATGTGTCTGTACACTGTGGATGGCTCAATTGTAATCATGTATCGTCTTTCCGCTGACTGGTTAGCACGCAACAAAAGCTTTTCACTGTACTTGACTAACTGAGCCAATGGGCCGAGGAACGACAGATGGAGTTTAATGAGATAAATGCAATGTGTTGCACTTTGGAAGGACAAACCGGGTCAGAAACAGTAATTGGTAGGGCCCCATGGAGTGATACGGAACAAGAAAACCGACGGGTGCAAGTATATAGTTCCACGAAGGTGTGACACAGATGATTATGGTGGTAAAGAAGGCATTTGGCACACTTGCCTTCATTGGTCAGGATATTGAGCAGAGGAGTGTGTACATCATATTAGAACTATCAAAAATGTTGGTGAGGACATACTTGGAGAACTATGTACAGTTCTAGTTGGCTTGCTAAAAGAAAGTTATCATTACACTGAAAAAGGTGCAAAAAAAAAATCCATGAGGGTGTTACTAGGACTGGAAATTTTGAACTATAAGGGGATGCTGGATAGACTGCAGTGTAGGATGCTGAGGGGTGATCTCAGAGGTATATAAAATTGTGTGGGCCATAATAAGGTGAACAGCAGTCTTATCCCCAAAGAAAGGGAGTCAAAAACTAGGGAGCATAGGTTTAATTTAGGAGGAAATAAATTTCAAAGCGACGTGAGAAGTAATAGATTGGGAATGATGGGGGAAGATACGACTGGTGTGGGATGATGGAACGGTGATATTGCGGCACGGTGGCGCAGCGGTAGAGTTGCTGCCTTACAGCAAATGCAGCGCCTGAGACTCAGGTTCGATCCTGACTAAGGGGGCTGCCTGTATGGAGTTTGTACGTTCTCCCCGTGACCTGCGTGGGTTTTCTCCGAGATCTTCGGTTTCCTCCCACACTCCAAAGATGTACAGGTATGTAGGTTAATTGGCTGGGTAAATGTAAAAAAAAAAAAATTGTCCCTAGTGTGTGTAGGATAGTGTTAATGTGCGGGGATCGCTGGGCGGCGCGGACCCGGTGGGCCGAAGAGCCTGTTTCCGCGCTGTACCTCTAAAAACATTTTTTTTTAAAAACATAGAAAATACAGCACAGAAACAGGCCCTTCAGCCCACAATATCTGTGATGAACGATGCCAATATAAACCAAACTCATCTGCCTGCACATGATCCATATTCATCCATGCACTGCATATCCATGTGCCTATCTAAATGCCTCTTAAATGCCACTATCGTATCTGCCTCCACTATCACCCCCTGGCAGTGCATTCCAGGCCCCCATCACTCACTGTGAAAAAAAATGTGCCCAGCACATTATGTTGGAGCTGGGCCGTGAATGTGAACTTACATTTCTTCTAATCTAGCTTGCCAATGTTTAGTTTATTTTAGTTTAGAGATACAGTGCGGAAACAGGCCCTTTGGCTCACTGAGTCCGCACCGACCAGCGATGCCCGCACATTAATACCCTATACAAAACTAGGGACAATTTTTTTTTTACACTTATACCCAGTCAATTAACCTACAAACCTGTACGTCTTTGGACTGTGGGAGGAAACCGAAGATCTCGGAGAAAACCCACGCGGTCACGAGGAAAACGTATAAACTCTGTACAGACAGCACCCGTAGTCGTGATCAAACGTAGGTCCCTGGCGCTGCAAGAGCTGTAAGGCAGCAACTCTATCGCTGCGCCATCATGCTGCCCCAACTATGATTCAACTATCACATTAGCTGCATCTTTTAGGACCTTGGGGTAAAGTGAGCATCTTTTAGGACCTTGGTAAAGTGAGGATCTATCAGCCCACAGCTCCATCAACTGGCTCAGAATAGGTGATAGTAATTTTCCAGAAACCCTCTCTTCCAATTCACAGCTGTTTTTTTAATAATATAACACCATAAAACCCTAAGTTTACAGCTGGTAATGCCAATGAAAACATCTAGAAAACAGAGTCACATATGGAGGTAAAGTAGGCATGGAATTAGTTGCTGCCAAATTAAGGCAGAAATAAGTAGTTTTAATGAAGAAGTGGATCCATGATCAGGCAGACAACTGGAACACCAGCTCCATTTAAATCCCTGATTAACACTTATTTAGTGTCCCAAAGATTCAAGAAACAGTACAAATAACTTAGATGTGTAGGAAAAAAACCCTGCAGATGCTGGTTTAATCGAAGGTAGACACAAAATGCTGGAGTAACTCAGCGGGTCAGGCAGCATCTCAAGAGAGAAGGAATGGGTGACGTTTCGGGTCGAGCCTTCTGAAGAAGGGTCTCGACCCGAAACGTCACCCATTCCTTCTCTCCTGAGATGCTGCCTGACCCGCTGAGTTACTCCAGCATTTTGTGTCTACCCAAAATAACTTTGATTCCTGATAACCATAGGGCATAATGCTCCAGCATCTAAACAATGAAATTTAAAGGGAAATCGAAAATGCAGGTTGTTCTTAATTGCATATTCTTTCTTCACTTGGAGCATCATTTGTGAGAAAATTCAGATTGTAACTTCTGCATAAGTATTCTCCACATGCCATACAATGTGTTCTCTGTACCTAATTCATAATGAATATGTTGTGAAAATGTACATAATCTTAACAACTAATTGCCATCCCATTTCTGCTGAAAGTTTATTTCTACTTTTGTACATTTGCATATACCTTTTCAAAACTCAATTACCAGGTGCAGGGGTGATTCATTGTAAAATGCCTTCAAATTAGTACGATTGCAGTAAGTTATTATTAATTTCACTGTTGAATGTGTGCAGGCACAGCAGGCATGCAAAAACTTGAGAACTAACACCACTTAACAATAGCTTACACCTCTTAAATCCAGCCTGTACCTCAAAGCCTGCAGGGACCTTCTCAAGAAGTATTTATTCACAAAATAAATAGACGAAGGGATTAAAAGTACCATTAGCAAATTTGCAGATGATACTAAGTTGGGGGGAAGTGTGAATTGTGAGGAAGATGCAATAAGGCTGCAGGGTGACTTGGACAGGTTGTGTGAGTGGGCGGATACATGGCAGATGCAGTTTAATGTAGATAAGTGTGAGGTTATTCACTTTGGAAGTAAGAATAGAAAGGCAGATTATTATCTGAATGGTGTCAAGTTAGGAGGAGGGGGAGTTCAACGAGATCTGGGTGTCCTAGTGCATCAGTCAATGAAAGGAAGCATGCAGGTACAGCAGGCAGTGAAGAAAGCCAATGGAATGTTGGCCTTCGTAACAAGAGGAGTTGAGTATAGGAGCAAAGAGGTCCTTCTACAGTTGTACCGGGCCCTGGTGAGACCGCACCTGGAGTACTGTGTGCAGTTTTGGTCTCCAAATTTGAGGAAGGATATTCTTGCTATGGAGGGCGTGCAGCGTAGGTTCACTAGGTTAATTCCCGGAATGGCGGGACTGTCGTATGTTGAAAGGCTGGAGCGATTGGGCTTGTATACACTGGAATTTAGAAGGATGAGGGGGGATCTTATTGAAACATATAAGATAATTAGGGGATTGGACACATTAGAGGCAGATAACATGTTCCCAATGTTGGGGGAGTCCAGAACAAGGGGCCACAGTTTAAGAATAAGGGGTAGGCCATTTAGAACGGAGATGAGGAAGAACTTTTTCAGTCAGAGAGTGGTGAAGGTGTGGAATTCTCTGCCTCAGAAGGCAGTGGAGGCCAGTTCGTTGGATGCTTTCAAGAGAGAGCTGGATAGAGCTCTTAAGGATAGCGGAGTGAGGGGGTATGGGGAGAAGGCAGGAACGGGGTACTGATTGAGAGTGATCAGCCATGATCGCATTGAATGGCGGTGCTGGCTCGAAGGGCTGAATGGCCTACTCCTGCACCTATTGTCTATTGTCTATTGTCTATAAAATGCTGGTGTAACTCAGCAGGTCAGGCAGCATCTCAGGAGAGAAGGAATGGGTGACGTTTCGTGGTCGAGACCCTTTTTCAGACTGATCTTCAAACTCAAGAAGTATTGTATTTTGACTACGGCAATAAATATAACTCAATAACAGTAGCCCCATAGATGCTCACACATGGTAGAGCCATAGAGATACAGCACAAAAACAGGCCATTTGACCCATCGAGTCCATGCTGCCAATCAAAGCCCAGATTTACGCCATTTTTTACTCAACCTATTTTATTCACAAGACCATTCACTCACCCCAGATTATACCACTCACCTACACACTCGGGGAAATTTACAGTGACCAATTAACCTACCAACCTATAGAGCTTTTTATGTGAGAGGAAACCAGAGCACCTAGAGGAAACCCATGCTGTCAGGGGAACAATGTGTCAATTCCACGCAGATAGGACTGGAAGTTAGGATTTAACCTGAGCTATGATGTCTTGCAATCCATTCCTGGTGAGGTAGTGCAAGGAGAATTACCATATGAACATTCTGGCTGAGAAATCTCATATTGCTACATGTCTGCAAATTAATGCTTTTCCACCCAGAGTGGAAAATGATTAAAATTATTTTTCCACAAACGCAACCAGGAACCTTTGATTTGGATTCTTCCATGTGCATCTGGTGTGATTTCATTGTCAGCTGCCCATGGGATGATGCCTTTCCTATTCAACTCTAGTTTTGAATGCGTCAGTCTTCAGAAAAAGGGTCCCAATCCAAAACGTCAGCTATCCATTCCCCCCACAGATGCTGTCTGCCCAGCACTTGGCGCTTTGTAATTTTTTTCCCCACATTCTCAAAAATCTCTGCCCAGACACAACTACTCATCTACACATTACTCGTCTGCACGCCTCAGGCAATTTACAATGCAATCTGCACATATTTGGGATGTGGGAAACGCGGAAAAAAAGCCGACACTGTCACAGGGAAAACATGCAAACTCCACACACAAAAAGCATCTGAGATCAGGATTGAACTCAGGCCTCTGAACTTTACTACCTATACTACTGTGCTGGTTGCTGATGATACATAACTCGATGCCAGCACAGTTGTGAAAAGGATGCAGGGAGGCATTGGGGGATATAGATAATTTAAATGAGTGGGCAAGAATATGGTAAATGGATAATAATGTGGAGTCATCACTTCATTGAAAAAAATGGAAAGGTGCAGGAGTTACTAAATGATGGCAAAGTGAAATTGAAAGATGGGATCCTTCCTGCCACCGAACGTATGTCCAATTATTCTTGATTACAAACAGGCATTAGTTGGAATGGTAGGCAGCAAAGTGGTGGCACCAGCATCAAATTCAAGGGCAAGCCGATAGATGTTGTGATCTGTCCACCCTGAATATATCTGGTATACAAGCCTTCATTCTAATACAGCTTCTGACATGACTTGCCCCCACCTGTTTCAACATCGGGATACTTTTGATAGCACTAGTGGCATCCACAAAACAAGCAGAAATGAATCTTGTGCCATTTATTTTCTGTTTTTGTAAAATTTCAAAGTTTCCTTAAAAGTGCTTTATTTGTTTTGACCCTTGCACAACTAAACAAAGCTTCTCTAAAATGACAGTTTTGAATCAAACGATAACTCAATGTGCCTAGCCTCTACTCCCATCAAGTTATTGGCTTTATGTCAGTGGTGATTAACTGCCACTGAATGCAAGAAGACTGGGAAATGCAGGTGGCAAGTGGAAACAAATGGAAATTGATTACGCTATTTTGGTAAACTAGAGGTACATTGTATAATCCTAAAGCAGAGCAGGGTGTGGATGGTAAAATAAATCAGAGACGTATTTAAAAAAAAACATTTAAAGTAACAAACTCAATGTCATTTTTCTTATGAACCAAACACATGGAACAGTGAATCCTTGAAAGAAGAAACAGATCCACAGGCCATTAACCAAAGACATGAATAGATGTGATTGAAAGTAAACCCACAAAAGGTTAAGTCAGGAAAACAGACAGAAAAGATTGCTTACCAGAGACAGAAGAGCTGAGATAAAATGAATGACAATATGGATGATTAGATTGTAATTGTGCGAAGGTTGAACCTGAGAAGAATCTTAACTTAATCCACATCTAAATTGGACAGGACAAGGAGAACACACTGACTTTAGAGATAGTCCGACTGGCAAGAGGTTGTCAAAGTCATTGCTGATTATTGAGTTGAGCAGGTACAACGAAAAGATCTAGAGCTGCTATACTTACATTAAACTGCACCCAGTTAAGGTACAATCTCAGTTCACATGGCGTTTGAGAATAAAGCACCTACTCAAGAAATTACGTACCAACAACATATTTATAAAGCAGCTCTAAAATAGAAAAAGGCGCTCCATGGCACTTGAACAAAATGATGAAATGGAAGTAAAATTAATTGTCAGTTAGGTGACATGTATCTTCAGCAGACATAGGTTAACAATAAACCAGACGCTCAGAGGTTCCTGCAATGGAAACTAATCTTAATTTTTTATTTCACTCTTCACAAACTTCACAAAAAAAAGTAGTGTACGGTAGTCTTAAAAAATTAATAAAGAGCCTTGCATGTCTCAAGTCTCTTGGTACTGCCCAAAACCAATTGGTCATCCATGCTGGGGGACAGCAGGATTCCAGCAGAAGTGATGAGATGAAAGACGACCTTCATATTTTTATCAGTGAGGCAAACTGAGAAACTGAAACAATCACTCTTTCTAGCAAAAACGTGTAATGGATTTTTAAGCGACATTCTGAACCATGAGATAAGGCAATGGAGCCCCAGTATAAAGAATGTATTATCATCATAAACACAGCACCTCCTTTGCCACTGACTTAAATTCAAATAGCTTTTATCTGTTTTCTTACAGGTAAATTATTAAACCACCTGCCAATGGTAGATTTCCAAAATTAATTTTCAAATCAGTATGTTGCATTTCCATTTCATTATTTCATTCCAATAAGTTGTAGATGTCACTAATATACAATCAAATGTCTGGCATTTCCCTACATGGGGTAAATCAGAAAGCTAAGTGTTAAGAATCCAAATTGTCTGAACAAAGCCAGGTTGGAGGAAGATATGCAATGATTGTTTGGTTAATATTAATCACCCTGTACAGCAGAACTTCCTAAAATAATTTTAGAATTAGTGAGTGTTTCATGGAACCATTTAGGATTTTGCACATTAGCAATGCACTAATTCATCTGCAACAGCTCAAACATGCTGGACAAATAACAAACAGATCCACAATAATGGTATCACTGCCCAGAAAGCCCAGTGTTTTATCGTACGGTCACTGCTTGGTTAGGAAACTTCACTAACCAAGTTGGAACAGCTGATTTATTCCAAAATATAAAGGACCCAAAGATGTAAATAAACCACACCTTTATGACTTGAAACAATCAATCCATGAAACAGGAGAATGAAAATGTTGATAGCCAATTATTTTACACCCTCTGTTTAGTTAGCTGTCAAATCTAATGGTAACTTTGACCCAGAATTTCTTAACTTCAGTGAGCTGTCCACATTCACCACTGCCCTACCTCCTGCTCACTTTTAACTCAGCCGCGAATGCAACTCGCTCTTTGGTTCATCCTGATCTTCACAGGTGAGGTCCTGGTTCCCAAGGGCCTTGCATGCAATAATGTCATTATACAGTAGGGATGGTGCTGGCGAGGAGTGCGGGAAGTGGCAGTGGTCCTTGTGGGAAAAAGAGATTCAGAGCAAGCTCCTTTAGACTTTACTTTAGATTTTTAGCGTGGTAACAGGCCTTTCGATCCACCAAGTTCACGATCAGCAATCACCCCGTAAAAAAACACTATCTTACACTCGAGGAACAATTTACAATTTACATTTTCTACTGTAACCAATTAACCCACAAACCTGTACTTCTTCAGAGTGTGGGAGGAAACCGTAGCACCTGGACAAAATCCACGTGGTCCCAGGGAGAATGTCCAAACTCCGTACAGATAGCAACTGTAGTCAGGGTCAAACCCAGGTCGCTGGCACTGTAGGGTCCTGCACCACTGTGTCACACCACTAATAAATAGCTGAAAAATTCTGAGGTTAGCATTCTGAAATAGGAGGAAGATGAGAAGACACTGTTTAATATAAGGATGTGTTGGCATTGGAAAGAGTCCTGTGGAGGTTTACAAAAATGATCCCGAGGATGATTGGGTTAGTGTATAATGAGTGTTTGACATCACTGGGCCTGTACTCGCTGGGGTTTAGAAGGATGAGGGGGAACCTCATTGAAACTTACCGAATAGTGAAAGGCCTGGATAGAGTGGATGTGGAGAGGATGTTTCACTAGTGGGAGAATCTAGGCGGATTTGACAGATTGACAGATTCTTGATTAGTAAGGGTGTCAGAGGTTATGGGGAGAAGGCAGGAGAATGAGGTTGAGAGGGAAAGATAGATCAGCCATGATTGAATGGTGGGGTAGACGCGATGGGCTGAACAGCCTAATTCTGCTTCTGTGACTTATGAACTATGATCTATGAATTTTTCATTATTTTTACTTCATTTTATTGACAAATACCTGGGTTTTCACTGTTGCTTCCAATCATATCAATGGGTTCTGAGTATGTGATGTTTACAGATTGTCTTTGACCACAAGGTTTAGAATCTGAACATGCAGAGCTTGTGAAATTTCCAGCATTCATTCACTATCAGATGTTTGCTCCTTCTAGTATCACAACCTCCCTGCTGGAACTCCTGCAGTTTGCATACAGGGCCAATAGATCAGTGGATGACTCAGTCAACCGAGGCCCTTACTTCATCCTCTGACACCTAGACCACCAGGGGACCTATTCATTAGCTTTGCATTCAACACCATTGTGCCAGAGCTACTACACTCCAAGCTGTCCCAGCTGACTGTGCCTGAACCCCTCTGTCAGTGGTTCATCAACTTCCTGACAGACAGGAAGCAGCTTGTGAGGCTGGGAAAGTACATCTCAGACCCGCAGGCCCTCAGCATAGGAGCACCGCAAGGCTGCGTACTCTCCCCTCTCCTTTACTCTCTCTACACCAACGACTGCACCTCCACAGACTCCTTTGTCAAGCTTCTCAAGTTTGCGGATGACACAACCCTGATTGGACTGATCCAGGATGGAGAGGAATCTGCCTACAGACAGGAAGTGGCACAGCTGGCGTCCTGGTGCCATAACAACAACATGGAGCTCAATGCTCTTAAGACAGTGGAATTAATTGTAGACTTTAGGAGAGCTCCCACCCCCCACTTATCATCAACTCTACAGTCACAACTGTGGAGTCATTTAAGTTCCTCGGAACCATCATCTCCAGGGACCTTAAATGGGGGGGGGCCATCATCATCTCCACAGTCAAAAAGGCCCAACGGAGGATGTACTTCCTGCGGCAGCTGAGGAAACACAACCTGCCAACGGCAATGATGGTCCAGTTTTACACTACCATCATAGGGTCTGTCCTCACCTTCTCCATCATGCTCAGCCACCAAGCACGACATCCGGAGGCTGCTGCGAATCAATCGATCAGCCGAGAAAGTTATTGGCTGCAACCTTGACGAACTGTACACTGCAAGGGCCAGGAAGCGAGCGGGCAAGATCCCCTCTCACCCTGGCCACAAACTCTGGGAGGCAGCTCCGGACTATCATAGCCGCCATAGCCAGACATAAAAACGGCTTTTTTTCATGAGCAGCAGCCCTACTCAACAGCCAAAAGTCTGTAGCCTCTTTTTACTCTGGTACTTTATTTTCACATGTTTAAATTATAATGTTTTATTTTTAATTGTCTACTGTATATTGTGTTTTTATCCTTGCGAGCAAAGCACCAAGGCAAGTTCCTTGTATGTATACATACTTGGCTAATAATGTTTTGGGTTTTTTTCTTCTTCTTCCTCCTCTTCTTCCTCCTCTTCCTCCTCCCCTTCCTCCTCCCCTTCCTCCTGCTCTTCCTCCTCCCCTTCCTCCTCCCCTTCCTCCTGCTCTTCCTCCTCCCCTTCCTCCTCCCCTTCCTCCTCCCCTTCCTCCTCCTCTTCCTCCTCCTCTTGCTCCACTTCTTCCTCCTCTTTTTCCTCCTTTTCCTTCTCTGCTTCCTCCTCTTCTTCCTCCTTCCTCCTCGTCCTCCTCTTCTTCTTCTTCTTCTTCTTCTTCTTCTTCTTCTTCTTCTTCTTCTTCTTCTTCTTCTTCTTCTTCTTCTTCTTCTTCTTCTTCTTCTTCTTCTTCTTCTTCTTCTTCTTCTTCTCTTCTTCCTGCGAGATTATAGACTGTTTATTTTTTGCTAAAAAGATTAATGAAAATTGCAGAAGACTGAAAATTAATTCTCAAAAATTCACTGTTAAATTATTAACAAGCATTCTTTTGGCAGTATGAGCAAACTGCGGTTTCCACTGTTGACTGAAAAGAGAAGTTAATTTATTTTATTTTATTAGCAATGGCTTGACAAATGAATTACTTTCACTCTTTCAGACATTTTGGGCCACATGATATTGTCTTGATATCATAGCTAAGGCTTTAAATAACTGTTCAGATTTTGAGCTCTTTATGAGTTTGTTTTTAAAGGTAGTTTAGTTTTCCAAACTGTTGCATGCCATTCTGAAATGGAAATATAATCACCATTTCCTTCTTATTGCTGGCTTTAAATGCTGGACTGGCCACATAGCCACATTGTGGGAGTACTTCTCCACACAGGCAGCTGCAATTCCGAACGGCAGCTCACTACCCTCTTCTCAAGGGCAATTAAGGACAGATAATAAATGGCAGTTTTGCTGCTGAAGGCAACAACTAAACAAACACAAAAAATTGCATTCACCAATTTAGAAATTATTGATCCCAGGTAACACCACATTGCCTTTCCATACTCACCTGTTGCCTCATCTCCGAGCTGTCCACAGCTGCTCCGTTTACTGTGTCAAATCCATCCTCACGCTTTCACATCCTCGATATTCCTACATTGATGTTGCTACCTTAATGTGATTTAATGATCTGTCAGGAGAGTCTACCAGTTATTGAAAAGGCAAACCAACGGAATCAATTAAATTGATCATCCTCTGGAGAATCCAGCACATTTTGTAGAAAATTAGTCCCTTCTGCTTTTGTTCCACCATGGACGTACCAACTTGAATCAATTGTTCAGTTCAGTGGAACAGACCATCGGTTACTGGGTGAGTGCAGGTCACAACAGCTGCTGCAATGAGTCAATAGGTAACACCATCAACCTTGAATCAGAGATTATGGATTCAAGCCCCACTCCAGAAAATGGAGGACAAAAATCTAAGTGAACACGCCTGTGGAGCAGTTGAGGGGATATGTTTTTAATAATCTGGGATTCATCATCTCTTTATTGGATGTAAACAATTCCATGTTACAAGTTTGAAGAGGTGCAGTAGAGGTTGTCTAAATAGTTTAATAATCTGCATTTATCTCTCTCTGTTGAAGAGAACTTGCGAAATCTCATGAACTACACTATTTCTTAATTCACTGGCTGCAAATCAAAAGTACTTGGATTCATAAAGTCAATTGGCCCTTAGGTTTGCCATGTCCATTCTGACTCTTTTTCCCATTTATTTTTCTCATTTGCCCACATTAGGACTGCACCCTTCTATGACTTGCCTATTTCAGTGTCTGTGTAAATGCCACTTAAACATAGTAATTGTAGATTTCACAACCTCCTCTGGCAGCACCTTCCACATATCAACCATCCTCTGTGTAAAAATATCTTACCCCTCAAATCCCCTTTAAGACTCGTTCCTTTCACTTCAAGCCTGTGCCCTCGTGTTTCTGATGGGAGAAAATAATAATAATAATAATAATAATAATAATAATAATAATAATAATATTCATTTATTGTCATTGCAACGAGTACAACGAAATTAAAAAATAGCCAATCCTGACGGTGCGTACAAACATATATGCAATAAATGCAAAAACAAATAAATACATAAATACAATTAAATACAATTATATGACCGATTTTTTAACGGTGTTGCCTAGTGCAAGGTAGTGTTCAGTTCTCGTATGGCCCTGGGGTAAAAACTGTTCTTAAGTCTGTTTGTTCGGGATTTGATCGACCTGAAACGTCGACCAGAGGGCAGATGAACAAACAGACGGTGGCCGGGGTGGGATGGATCTTTTATTATTTTGCCTGCTCTACTGAGGCAGCGTAGGCTGAACAGGTGCTCCAGGGAGGGCAGTGAGCAGCCGATGATTTTCTGGGCCGTCGTGATGACCCTCTGAAGGGCCTTCCTGTCCTTTTCTGAGCAGCTGGCATACCATGTGGTTATACAGTATGCCAGCACACTCTCGATGGAGCAGCGATAGAAGGACAACATGAGCTTCTCCTGCAGGTTGGTTTTTCTGAGGATCCTCAGGAAGTGGAGTCTCTGCTGTGCCTTCTTTACTGTGGTGATGGTGTTGGTAGACCAGGTGAGATCCTCTGCGATGTGCGTACCCAGGAACCTGAAAGCTGGTACCCTTTCCACACAGACCCCATTGATGTAGAGTGGGTCGTAATCTCCACTGGTTTTTCTAAAGTCAATTATAAGTTCCTTTGTTTTGGAGGAGTTCAGGACCAGATTGTTCACTGAACACCATGCTGCCAGCCTTTGGATTTCATCCCTATAGGCTGTCTCATCTCCTTCTGAGATGAGTCCAACCACAGTCGTGTCATCCGCGAACTTGATGATGGTGTTGGTGGGATGGGTGGGGGCGCAGTCGTGAGTGTAGAGGGAGTAAAGGATGGGGCTCAACACACAGCCCTGTGGTGAGCCGGTGCTCAGTGTAATGGTGGAGGAGAGGTGAGGGCCTATTTTGACTGTCTGGGGGCGGTTGGTCAGGAAGTCCTTGATCCATTGGCAGAAGGTTTGGGAAAATCCAAGGTCGGAAAGTTTGGTGACCAGTCTGCTCGGGATGACCGTGTTAAAGGCAGAGCTGAAGTCGAGGAAGAGCATCCTCACATAGCTCCCCTGGTGTTCAAGGTGGGTCAGTGCAGTGTGAAGAGCAGTGTCGATGGCATCCCCTGTAGACCTATTTGCTCTGTAGGCAAACTGGTGTGGGTCGAAGGTGGGTGGGAGGCTGGCTTTGATGTGCTGCAGGACCAGTCTCTCGAAGCACTTTGTGATGACCGGTGTGAGTGCTACCGGACGGTAGTCGTTAAGACCGCTGATGACAGACTTTTTCGGCAGTGGGATGATTATGGCGGACTTCAGGCAGGGAGGGATGGTGGATTTTAAAAGGGACAGGTTGAAGATTTTTGTGAAGACCTCAGATAATTGGTCTGCACATTCCCTCAGCACTCTGCCCGTCACACCATCGGGGCCTGCAGCTTTCCTGGGATTCACTGCTCTGAGCACGCGCTTAACATCATACTCCTGCACAGTGAAGGTGTTGCTGTCAGGTGCTGGAGAGGGTGTAATGTCTGCCACTGTAGCTTTCACCTCGAAACGAGCAAAGAAACAGTTAAGTTCCTCAGCCAGCGAGGCGTCGCCGTCGGCAGTCGTGTGGTTGCTGGTCTTGTAGTTGGTGATGTGCTGGATGCCTTGCCATACCCGCCGTGGGTCATTGTTGGAAAAGTGGTCCTCAATCTTCCTCTTGTAGGACGCTTTGGCATCCTTGATGCCTCTCTTCAGGTTGGTTCTAGCAGCACTGTATAGAGCTCTATCACTAGACCTGAAGGCGGTGTTACGGTCCTTGAGGAGATGTTGACGATTTACTCTCTTTATGACTTAATTATTTCTCAGCTTCCTTCTCTGCTGGGAAAACTAGCCTGGCCAATCCAATCTTACCTGATAACTAATGCCCTATGATCTGGGCAACATCGCGATGAATCTCCTCTGCACTCTCTCTAATGCATTCACATCCTTCCCAGAGTTTGGGAAGCATTTGGGGACACTCTAAAGAACACAAATGATACTAAATAAACCCAGTGTCCTTTTTTTTCCTGACTCCCATGAATGTCTGGCCAGCTCCAGGTGTGTTACCTATCACGTGCTACATATGATGTCCATCATAATGCTCCGCTGTTCTAGTGGTACCACAGTCAAATCAATATTGACATTCTCCAGGCTGCACACGAGTGTGCTGGAACTGCCTCTGCTGGTGTGTACATAGAAGCTTATGTTTATGCATTTTGGAAACTTTCTGTGGCCAAGTCAATGGATATTTTTAAGGCAGAGATTGACAAATTCCTGATCAGTAAGTGTGTCAGGTGATATGGGAAGAAGGCAGGAGAATGGGGTTGAGAGGGAAAGATAGCTCAGCCATGGCAGAGTAGATCTGATGAGCAGAATGGCTTAATTCTGCTCCTCAAACTTATGAAGTTATAAACTTCTAAAATAAAAGTAATCAGAGGAAAGTCCCCAAAGTGCATAAATCTATTTCCTAACTTTGAAATGTCTAGCCATATTTTAGAAACTCAAATTAATTGGTGTTTTTAAGAAGTTCCTAAATATCTAGTATTTCACTCCTCAAAAATTGGAATTGACACTAAACATGGGCTATTTGATTTTTAGTTTGTTGTCATTATTCCTTGGCTCAAAGCACAAAGTTATTAAACAAAAATGTTCTGCATCTGTTCGAAAAGCAAATGCATTGGCACCTTGAAAGGAATGTGTCACGATTAGAAAAACGATCAATCTCAAAGGACCTTTCATCTGATGATCGATAATCATTATAAAAATAAATCTGCAAAAACACTTTGAAGGATGGTATAAAATGAGAAAATATTAGAAACATTCAGCAGATCAGGCAGCATCCATGGAAAGAGAAATAGAGTTAATGTTTTGGGTCCAAGGCCCTTTCTCAAAACCTACTTTAGAAGGAGATGTCAAGTTCATGGGTGGACAGTGTGTGGCCACTTTTCAGGCTTCTCATAGATCACAAGGATTCAGCGTCTAACAGCTTCTAGAAATCAATTTTTTATACAGATATTTACTTTAATTTAATTTATTGTCACATGTACAGTGAAAAGATTTTGTTTCGTGCTAACTAGTCAGCAGAAAAACATACATGATTACAATTGAGCAATCCACAGTGTGCAGATACACGATAAATAGCTGGGAAGACGCTGGGAATGCCTGATAATAGCTGGGAAGACACTGTCCCTGAATCTGGAGGTGTGCATTTTCACACTTTTGTACCTCTTGCCTGATGGGAGAGGGGAGAAGAGGGGTGTTTGGAAATCTCAAATTCTGAGCGCCATCAATGCTTAATCATGTTCAGTGCATTCAGAAAGTATTCAGATCCCTTCACTTTTTCCACATTTTTTACGTTACAGCCTTATTTTAAAATGGATTAAATTCTTTTTTTTTAATCATCAATCTACACACAATACCCCATAATAAAAACGCAAAAACAGGTGTTTAGAAATTTTTGCAAAGTAATTAAAAAGATATAACTGAAATATCACATTTACATAAGTATTCAGACCCTTTGCTATGACACTCAAAATTGAGCTTATGTTCATCCTGTTTCCATTGATTATCCTTAAGATGTTTCTACAACTTGATTGGAGTCCACCAGTGGTAAATTAAATTGACTGGACATGATTTGGAAAGGCTTACACCTGTCTATATAAGGTCCCAGTGCATGTCAGAGCAAAAACCAAGCCATGAAGACGAAGGAATTGTCCGTCGACCTCCGAGACAGGATTGTGTCGAGGCACGGATCTGTGGAAGGGTATAAAACAATTTCTGCAGTATTGCAGATCCCGAAGAGCACAATGGCCTCCGTCGTTCTTAAATGGAAGAACTTTGGAACCACCAGGATTCTTCATAGAGCTGGCCGCAAGGCCAAACTGAGCAATCGGGGGAGAAGGGCCTTGGTCAGGGAGGTGACCAAGAACCCGATGGTCACTCTGACAGAGTTCCAGAGTTCCTTTGTGAAGATGGGAGAACCTTCCAGAAGGACAACTATATCTGCAGCACTGCACCAATCAAACCTTTATGGTAGAGTGGCCAGACGGAAGTCACTCCTCAGTAAAAGGTACATGACAGCCCGCTTGGAGTTTGCCAAAAGGCTCCTAAAGGACTCTCAGACCATGAGAAACAAGATTCTCTGGTCTGATGAAACCAAGATTGAACTCTTTGTCCTGAATGCCAAGCGGCACCGCTCATCACCTGGCCAATACCATACCTTCGGTGAAGCATGGTGGTGGCAGCATCATGCTGTGGGGATGTTTTTCAGTGGCAGGAACTGGGAGACAAGTCAGGATCGAGAGAAAGATGAACGGAGCAAAGTACAGAGAGATCCTTGATGAAAACCTGCTCCAGGGCATTTTAGACCTCAGACTGGGGCGGAGGTTCACCTTCCAACAGGACAACGACCCTAAGCATACAGCCAAGACAACGCAGGAGTGGCTTCGTGACAAGTTTGTGAATGTCCCTGAGTGGCCCAGCCAGAGCCCGGACTTGAACCCGATTGAACATCTCTGGAGGGACCTGAAAATAGCTGTGCATCGATGCTTCCCATCTAACCTGACAGAGCTTGAGAGGATCTGCAGAGAAGAATGGGAGAAATTTGCCAAATACAGGTGTGCCAAGCTTGTAGCGTCATACCCAAGAAGACGTGAGGCTGTAATCGCTGCCAAAGGTGCCTCAACAAAGTACTGAGTAAAATGTGGAGAAATTGAAGGGTCTGAATACTTTCTGAATGCACCGTATATTTAATGGCTGAGACAATTGGATTTGCAGTTAGGCATCAAATTATATGTCAATACATAATAAAGGGGATAATGTGAATAACATTTAGTGCAAGATAAAATCCAGTAAAGTCAAATTAAAGATAGTCCGAGGTAGAGGTAGATCGAATGAGGTAGATAGCTCAGGAACATTGCCTATAGTGTTTTCCTGTTCTGCACACCACCCAACCCACCCCTTACCACCTACACAAACAACCCATACCTCCCCACTGTTCTACATCATGTTTTATCCAGGAGTGGGCGAAGGTGACTGTTCCCTGAGCCATTTTGACTTTTTCATCATCAACGAAGCATGCAAAAGCCACCACCAATACTTACTCATTCACCCATGGTCCTCACCCATGGACCATGGGTGAATGAGTAAGTATTGGTGGTGGCTTTTGCATCTCATCATCTCTGAGAAGGCAACTCATTACACTGCATGAATGCAATCGTTCAATTAAACCTACACTATAGGTAAATTGTGAGCCTGAATCTTTTCTTTATCATTCTCTGTTGCACCATTTTTATGCACATACTTAAATGGTAACACTCACCATGTGGTAATTAATTGAAAATAGTAACTTTTTGAACAAACACATGTGTTCTGGCTCATTAATGAGTGTTTATTGTAAAGAAACATATTGATATGTTGATTTATATTGAGCTTGCAATATCAACCAGGTTGATCGAGAAGGCCTTCAGATCATAGGACTCCTACTGAAGAAGCCATTCTGCACCAACAAACTCAGAGTGGGTGCCATAGAAACTGTGCTATTTATAAGCTTATTATTGGATGGATTGTAAAGCATCTGGAACGTAAAGATCACTGCACATTTTCAAACCCTCCCAATTTGCAACCACATTCTTGATGATCGGATTTTGAGGCCAACCAAAGCCCTGTTTATCATTATTTACCATTTACAAAAACAGCTTTTGAATCCTTCCATAATCTGCTATAAAAGCTATAATGACAATGTTCATTTCTAGATCCATCTTGGCTTGACCATTAACATGCTATTTATGTCTAAATATGTCTATTTGGCAAATTTTCCCTCAAATTTTCCCAACAAATATTTCCTCCACTTATTCTGCATCCCAAATTATCTATTTCAACCCGCTTCCCTGATCCCTCCACCTGCTGAAATTACTCTTCACTCACTCTCTGGAGCCTCATACTCTGCAAGTCCATGTAAAACTACTGGGGTTTATACTCTGACAAGAATGTTAAGCACTGGGAAAACTGGTCCAAAAGTTTAAGGCACATACGATCAAAGATGAGTTTGCATATTGGATCTAAAATTGGCTTTGATGATGGGAAGCAGAGGGTGATGGTGGAAAGTTGATTTTCTGATTTGAAGTTTATGACCAGTGGTATTTTTTTTGTAAGGATCGGTGCAAGACCCTTGTTGTCTGTGATATATTTTTGTGACTTGACTTGAACATAGGAGGTATGATTAGTATGTTTTATGGATGACATGAAAATTGATAATGTAGTTGAAAATGAGGAAGGTTGTCAGAGTTTACAGCAGGATATAGATCAGACAAATGTTGGCCAGAGCATTGACAAATGGAATTTAATCCCAACAAGTCCCAGGTGATGCATTTTGGGCAGTCAAATAGCAATAAAACAAGCAATAAATGGTAGGTAAGAACTGCAGATGCTGGTTTAAACCGAAGATAGACACAAAAGGCTGGAGTAACTCAGCGGGACAGGCAGCATCTCTGTAGAAAAGGAATGTAACGTTTCTGGTCGAGATGTTTCAGGTCGAGACATTTCTTCAAGGGAAAGGGAAACAAGAGATATAAACGGTGATATAGAGAGTTGTAGAATAAATGAATGAAAGATATGCAAAAAAAATGTAATAAATGGTAGACTGTTTAAGGAATATTGATGAACATGGGGACCTTGGGACTCAAACCCATTGTTCCCTGAAAATGGTAGCTCAAGCAGATAAGGTAATGAAGAAAGTATCAGGCATACTTTCCTTCTTAGGTCAGGGCACAGAATATAAATGTCGGGCTGTCATGTTACATCTTTATAAACACTGATTAGACTGTACTTGGAGTATTGTGTGTGGTTCTAGTCACCACACTATAGGAAGGTCCTCCTACACTGGACAGAGTGCACCAAGATTCACCATGATTTTTAGTTTAGTTTATCATTACCACATCTACAGAGGTCCAAAAAAGCTTTTTTTTTGCGTGCTATCCAGGCAACAAAAAATATATGTACATTTCCCCGGTGTGGGACGAATAAAGGTATATATTATACATGATTACAATCAAGCCATCCATTGTGTACAGATACAGGATAAAGGGTATAACGTTTAGTGCAAGATAAAGTCCAGTATAGTCCGATTAAAGAAAGTTCAAAGGTCTCCAATGAGGTAGATGGGAGGTCAGGACCACACTTCAGCTGGTGAGAGGACGGTTCATTTGTTTAAAAATAGCTGAGAAGAACCTGTCCCTGAATCTGGAGGTATGCGTTTTCAAATTTCTGTAGCTCTTGCCTGATGGGAGAGAGGAAAAGAGGGAATGTGTGGGGTCAGACCGATCCTTGATTATGCTGATGGCCCTGCAGGGTGAAGTGTAGATGGAGTTTATGGAAGGGAGGTTGGTTTGCGTGATGGTCTGGGCTACATCCATAACTATCTGCAGTTTCTCACAATCTTGGATGGAGCTGTTGCCAAACGATGTTGAGATGCATCCAATAAAATGCTTTCTACAGCACATCTGTAGGTTCTAAGGATCATTGAGTTATGCAGCATAAAAAATGACTAAAGCCTTACAATACAATACAATACATCTTTATTATACTCCTAAGGATTTAAAGCTTTCAACCACCTTTACTTCGGCAGTGCCATTGTATACTGGGGTGTGTGTACTACTTCGCTTCCTGAAGTCAATCACAATCTTCTTTGTCTTGTTGGCATTGAGGGGGAGGTTGTTGCTTTTGCACTAGGTTTCGAGGTTCGCAATATCCTTCCTGTACTCCGTCTCATCATTATTTGATATCCATCCCACGATGGTGTTGTTGTCTTTGAACTTGTAAATTGAGTTAGATTGGTATTTAACTGCACAATCAAGATTGTACAAGGAGTATAGTGGGGGTTGAGAACACATCCTTGAGGATTATCGTGGAGGATGATCTGTCACCTATCCTCACTAGGTATGGTCTGCTCGTCAGGAAATCAATGATCAAGTTGCAGAGTGGGAGTGCTGACACCAAGTTCCATGAGTTTGGAGATGAGATTGCTTGGGATAATGGTACTGAAAGCTGAACTGTAGTCTATGAATAGGAGTCTGATGTAGATGTCCTTCTTATCCAAGTGCTCCAGGGATGAGTGTTGAGCCAGGGAGTTGGCATCAGCCGTAGATCTGTTGCGGTGGTGGGCGAACTATAGTGGATCAAGATTGCTTGGTAGGCTGGATTTAATGCATTCCATAACTAGCCTCTCAAAGCATGTTGTGATGGTGGATGTCAAGGCCACTGAATGGTAATTATTAAGGCATGAGATATTGCTTTTCTCTGACACCGGAATGATAGTGGTCTTCTTGAAGCAGGTGGGCACCTCAGAATGGAGTAGGGAGGAATTAAAGATGTCCGTGAACAGTCCCACTCATTGGTCCGCACAGTCCAAAGGATGTGGCCAGCGACTCCATCCGGGTGAGTTGTTTTCCGTAGGTTCACCCATGGGATTTTGTCTGGATTTTAAGGCTTTAGTCATGGGGAGAGATTAGATAGGTGAGGCTTGCTTTTCCTGGAGTGTCGGAAACAGAAGGCAGACCTGATATAGGTGTATAAAATTATAAGAAGCACGGATGGTGAAGATAGTCAGAACCTTTTTCCCATGGTAGGGGTATCATAAACAAGACGTAGGTTTAAGTTAAGAAGGAGTTTTATAGTTTAATTTAGTTTAGTTTATTGTCACGTGTTCCAAGGTACAAAGAAAAGCCTTCTTGTTGCGTGTTATCCAGTAAGTGGAAAGACTATACATTATTACAATCAAGCCGCCCACAATGTACAAATACGATTTAAGATTTAAGGTTTCTACATAGAGAGTGGCTGATATACAGAACATGAGGTGGTGGAGTCGATACCATCATTATATTAATGAATCATTCTGAGTGAAACCTGAACAGACATGGTATAAAAGGATAAGGAGCTAATGCGGGAAAATAGGATTAATTTATATGGAAAAAAAGTCAGCCTGGTAGGTGGAATGGCTCATTTTTTATGCTGCATAACTCAATGATTCTGACTCTATGATGAGTCTTTGATCTTTTTCCTTGACCATCTTCCCGAGACAACGTGTAGAAAAAGGTAAAAAACCATTAAGATATATGTCAGTAATTTAAAAATAGAAATAGTAAAAGCAAATTCCATTAAAACACATTAAACACTCACAAGTCATTAAAAATTAAAAACCAAAGTGAAATAATTTGAAATAATTATTTTCCACATGGCACAAATTGCAATGAGGTTGGAGTGCTGATTCACCAGTATAAGGGGAACTCTTGTTATTACATCCAAAATCCAGAGTCGTAAACACAGTGTAGTTCGTCACCTGGCAAGACTTAGATTTACATTGCATTTGACACATTTTAATCAGAAATACTGAAAACTAGTCGCATCCTCCAGAACTGCAGCAAACATCCAGGGATATTCATCCCACATGTAAAACATCAGGGTATTGATTGCTATTGCAGTGGATCTAATGAAATAAAAAGCAAGCACCCCTCTTTCGCATGCATTTTTCTGTCATAATGTTGTCCCTCGATAGCTCATTAATTCAATGCGCCCCCAGCTGTCAGCCACACTTTACTCTCTCCAGCACCAGATTTAGCTGCAGCAGCAAGTCGCGATGATAAAACATCCAGTAACCAGTAGCTTTTTCAATTAATTCTCAGGAAGTAGCCCAAGAATAATTCCTCCTCCCTGGTTGTCAGCCACAATATAAAGTGAAATTTACAACTCTGTACAATGGAGTGACAACAGAAAATGTTGGAAATACTCAGCATTGATAGTCAGGCAGTATCTGTGGGAAGAGAAACAGAGTCAACATTTCAGCCTGGAGACCATTCAACGATGTATACTGGTTTTCTGTACAGTGGAGGTGTAGATGTCAGCAAACCCAGAGAAATAGCGCACAGGGGTTTCAGAAATTGAATACCTATAGTCTAATGCAAGGAATTGAATGGTAGCAGTAGAAAACTGAGCTATGAACTTAGAAGGAGCTCAACCACGAAGAAAGAAACAAGTTATAGCTTTTTTTTGTAATTAACGATCCTTCTTGAAATTTACTAACCAAGTTCCACTCTAACCAATCCGATCAAGGCTAAAGTACCAAGTGTGTAGCCATGAACTGTGGGCAACAGATGCCTTTGGGGACCTAATTTAAGGTCTCTGTAACTCATAGTCACAGATTCCAGTCCATAGTGTTTCATGAAGACAGATCAGGCCAAGTCAAGTTTATTGTCATATATACAAGTACAGTGAGGTACAGGTACAATGACAATCTTTCTCCTGTACCTCTCCATACTTGTGCATGTGATAATAAAGGATTTAGATTGCATCATAGATTGACTGCTGTAATTGTGAATAGTCAGCTGGATATTTACAGTTTAGACTTTGGAAACAAGCTCTTCGGCCCACCGAGTCCGCACAGATCATTGATCATATACACTAGTTCTATGTTATCCTACTTTCACATCTGACATACTTGGGGTAATTTACAGATGCCAATTAACCTACAAACCTGCTCATCTTTGGAATAGGGGAGGAAACCGGTGAACCCGGTGAATATCCAAGCAGGCACAGGGAGAACGTACAAACTCTGCACAGACAGCATTCATGGTCAGGATCGAACCCGGGTCTCTGGCACTGTGAGGCAGCAGCCCTACCGCTGTGCCACTCTGATGTGTTCTGTCAGGGCAGAATGCATTCTTAGGGAGAATGATTTGTGAATCAGGGATCATCCATTCAGGATGGAGATTAGGTAGAACTTCTCTGAGGGTTGTGATTCCATGGAGTTGTAGGGACATACGGATTGGCCAGGTAATCTAGAACCCTCGGATTGGTTTACGGATCACGTGGTGCGGGAGCGCGAGGTATTTGAGTGTCTGGCGCCAAACTCGGGTTAGAGATTAGATTAGCGAGCGAAGTTAGTGTGTGTCCAAAAGTAAGCGCGTTGCGTTTGTCACGGGTTTTATCGACAATAAAGTCTTTGGATAATATCACTCGTTTGGACTCACTACAGAGTTCTCTTTCCCAAGAGAGCTGTACAGGCAGTAATTGAATAAATTCAAGGCTGACCCAGTCAGAAATTGAATTAATGGAAAATTAAAGGTTATGGAGAACAAGATGAAATTGGATCAGGCTAAGTATCTGGAACTGAAAGTTAAACTCTATACTCAAGAGTCAGGAGTCAAGAGTGTTTTATAGCCATATGTCCCGATACAGAACAATAACATTCTTACTTGCAGCAGCAGCAGCAAAACAGGTTGTAAACCCAGTACTCAATCGATAACATAATAAACAATAAAGTCTTTGGATAATATCACTCTTTTGGACTCACTACATTGGTGACCTCGAACGTAGGAATTGAAGCAGCAGCATGTCGCAGGCGGGAGTGAGCGCGGGCGAGATTCATCTACCGCCGTTCTGGGCCCATCAGCCGCACCTGTGGTTTGTGCAGGCAGAATCTCAGTTCCATCTTAAAAGGGTGGAGGAAGACCAGGAGAAGTTCCACCACCTGGTGAGCTGCCTACAGCCGGAGGTGGCTGCGCGGGTGGGTCAGTACCTGACCAGTCCACCCCAAACGGGGCAGTACGTGGGGCTCAAGAGGCTCCTGCTGAGGACTTTCGGCTGGAGCCAGAACCAGCGGGCTCTGAAGCTCCTCCATTTGCCAGAGCTGGGGCAGCGGCTGCCATCGGAGTTGATGTCCGAGATGCTGACTTTGATGGGCGACCATCAGCCGTGCATGGTGTTCGAAGCGGCTTTTCGGGAGAAGCTACCCAGGGACGTCAGGTTGGTGTTGGCGGACGTCTCTTTTGAAGATCCGGTAGCGTTCGCCGAGAAAGCCGACACGCTCGTCAGGGAGGGACACACCCGAGACGACTCGGTTCACCGGGTCTCGAGGCCCAGCGGCAGTCGGGGGAGCGGCCGGAAGACAATAGACAATAGACAATAGACAATAGGTGCAGGAGTAGGCCATTCAGCCCTTCGAGCCAGCACCGCCATTCAATGCGATCATGGCTGATCACTCTCAATCAGTACCCCGTTCCTGCCTTCTCCCCATACCCCTCACTCCGCTATCCTTAAGAGCTCTATCCAGCTCTCTCTTGAAAGCATCCAACGAACTGGCCTCCACTGCCTTCTGAGGCAGAGAATTCCACACCTTCACCACTCTCTGACTAAAAAAGTTCTTCCTCATCTCCGTTCTAAATGGCCTACCCCTTATTCTTAAACTGTGGCCCCTTGTTCTGGACTCCCCCAACATTGGGAACATGTTTCCTGCCTCTAATGTGTCCAATCCCCTAATTATCTTATATGTTTCAATAAGATCCCCCCTCATCCTTCTAAATTCCAGTGTATACAAGCCCAATCGCTCCAGCCTTTCAACATACGACAGTCCCGCCATTCCGGGAATTAACCTAGTGAACCAACGCTGCACGCCCTCAATAGCAAGAATATCCTTCCTCAAATTTGGAGACCAAAACTGCACACAGTACTCCAGGTGCGGTCTCACTAGGGCCCTGTACAACTGTAGAAGGACCTCTTTGCTCCTATACTCAACTCCTCTTGTTATGAAGGCCAACATTCCATTGGCTTTCTTCACTGCCTGCTGTACCTGCATGCTTCCTTTCAGTGACTGATGCACTAGGACACCCAGATCTCGTTGAACATCCCCTCTTCCTAACTTGACACCATTCAGATAATAATCTGCCTTTCTATTCTTACTTCCAAAGTGAATAACCTCACACTTATCTACATTAAACTGCATCTGCCATGTATCCGCCCACTCACACAACCTGTCCAAGTCACCCTGCAGCCTTATTGCATCTTCCTCACAATTCACACTACCCCCCAGCTTAGTATCATCTGCAAATTTGCTAATGGCACTTTTAATCCCTTCATCCAAGTCATTAATGTATATCGTAAATAGCTGGGGTCCCAGCACCGAACCTTGCGGTACCCCACTGGTCACTGCCTGCCATTCCGAAAGGGACCCATTTATCCCCACTCTTTGTTTTCTGTCTGTCAACCAATTTTCTATCCATGTCAGTACCCTACCCCCAATACCATGTGCTCTAATTTTGCCCACTAATCGCCTATGTGGGACCTTGTCGAAGGCTTTCTGAAAGTCGAGGTACACCACATCCACTGACTCTCCCCTGTCAATTTTCCTAGTTACATCCTCAAAAAATTCCAGTAGATTTGTCAAGCATGATTTCCCCTTCGTAAATCCATGCTGACTCGGAATGATCCTGTTACTGCTATCCAAATGCTCAGCAATTTCGTCTTTTATAATTGACTCCAGCATCTTCCCCACCACTGATGTCAGACTAACTGGTCTATAATTACCCGTTTTCTCTCTCCCTCCTTTCTTAAAAAGTGGGATAACATTTGCTATCCTCCAATCCACAGGAACTGATCCTGAATCTATAGAACATTGAAAAATGATCTCCAATGCTTCCACTATTTCTAGAGCCACCTCCTTAAGTACCCTGGGATGCAGACCATCAGGCCCTGGGGATTTATCAGCCTTCAGTCCCATCAGTCTACCCAAAACCATTTCCTGCCTAATGTGGATTTCCTTCAGTTCCTCCATCACCCTAGGTTCTCCGACCCCTAGAACATTTGGGAGATTGTGTGTATCTTCCTCAGTGAAGACAGATCCAAAGTAACGGTTTAACTCGTCTGCCATTTCTCTGTTCCCCATAATAAATTCCCCTACTTCTGTCTTCAAGGGACCCACATTTGCCTTGACTATTTTTTTCCTCTTCACGTACCTAAAAAAACTTTTGCTATCCTCCTTTATATTATTGGCTAGTTTACCCTCGTACCTCATCTTTTCTCCCCGTATTGCCTTTTTAGTTAACTTTTGTTGCTCTTTAAAAGAGTCTCAATCCTCTGTCTTCCCACTCTTCTTTGCTATGTTATACTTCCTCTCCTTAATTTTTATGCTGTCCTTGACTTCCCTTGTCAGCCACAGGTGTCTCTTACTCCCCTTAGAGTCTTTCCGCCTCTTTGGGATAAATTGATCCTGCAACCTCTGCATTATTCCCAGGAATACCTGCCATTGCTGTTTTACTGTCTTCCCTGCTAGGGCCTCCTTCCAGTCAATTTTGGCCAGCTCCTGCCTCATGCCTCTGTAATCCCCTTTGCTATACTGTAATACTGACACTTCCGATTTTCCCTTCTGCCTTTCCATTTGCAGAGTAAAACTTATCATGTTGTGATCACTGCCTCCTAATGGCTCTTTTACCTCTAGTCCCCTTATCAGATCAGGATCATTACACAACACTAAATCCACAATTCCCTTCTCCCTGGTAGGCTCCAGTACAAGCTGTTCTAAGAATCCATCCCGAAGGCACTCTACAAACTCTCTTTCCTGGGGTCCATTTCCAACCTGATTTTCCCAGTCTACCTGCATGTTGAAATCTCCCATAACCACCGTAGCATTACATTTGTGACACGCCAATTTTATCTCCTGATTCAACTTGCACCCTATGTCGAGGCTACTGTTTGGGGGCCTATAGATAACTCCCATTAGGGTCTTTTTACCCTTACAATTCCTCATTTCTATCCATACTGATTCAACATCTCCTGATTCTATGTCACCCCTTGCAAGGGAATAAATATCATTCCTTACCAGCAGAGCAACCCCACCCCCTCTGCCCACCTGTCTGTCTTTTCTATACGTTGTGTACCCCTGAATATTCAGTTCCCAGCCCTGGTCCTCTTGTAGCCATGTCTCAGTGATCCCTACAACATCATACTTGCCCATGACTAACTGAGCCTCAAGCTCATCCACTTTATTTTTTATACTACGCGCATTTAAGTACAACACTTTAACTTCTGTATTTACCTCCCCTCTCACATCGGTCACAAATGGCCCTGCCCTTAATCTCTTTTCCCCTCTAGAACTTCTGTTCCCATTCTTCCGAGAGTCTTCTGCAATATCTCCTGTATTCCCTTTAACCTCATCTTCATATTCACAATTTGTTAACCCCTCCCCCACACTACTTAGTTTAAAGCCACAGGTGTCGCACTAGCAAACCTGCCTGCCAGAATGTTTGTCCCCCTGCTGTTAAGATGTAACCCGTCCCTTTTGTACAAGTCACCCCTAGCCCAGAAGAGATCCCAGTGGTCCAGAAATCGAAATCCCTGCTCTCTGCACCAGCCCCTCAGCCATAAATTCATACCCTCTATCTCTCTGTTCCTGGCCTCACCAGCACGAGGTACCGGTAGCAGTCCAGAGATAACCACCTTCGACGTCCTACTTCTCAGTCTTTTTCCTAACTCTCTAAACTCCCGCTGTAGCACCTCCTTCCTCTTCCGCCCGACGTCATTCGTGCCCACGTGCACAACGACTTTAGGTTGATCGCCTTCCCTTACTAGGATTTTCTGAAGCCGGTCCGTGATGTGCTGAACCCTGGCACCAGGGAGGCAACAGACCATCCTCAAGTCCCTCCTGCTGCCACAGAATCTTCTGTCCGTCCCTCGGACGATGGAGTCACCCACCACTACGGCTCTTCCTGACTTCGGTCTCCCCTGTCGAGTATCCTTACCAACAGGTCCGCCACTCGGACAGGAAACGTCTTCTGCCCCGACAGTTCCCAAGAGGGTATACCTATTTGCAATAGGCACAGCCACTGGGGTCTCCTGTAGTCCTCGTCCACTCCCCCCTGAAACAGTCTCCCACCTTCGCTCGACCTGGACCCTTGGCGTGACAGCCTCACAATAGGTCCTGTCGAGGAAACTCTCGTATTCCCGGATGGCCCTGAGGTCATCCAACTGCCTCTCCAACTCCACCACATGTCCATTCAGGAGCTGCACCTGGACACAGTTCTTGCAGGTGTAGCTCCCAGAAGCTCCAGCGACGTCCCTATCTTCCCACATCCTGCAGGAAACACACTGCACCAACTTTTCCACCATTACTTTGTGTCTATAAACAGTTCAGGCTTAAAACAATTGTAACCTCACCTCAGCCTCCTCGCCGAAGACTCGCAGCTAAAGACTCGCACTTTTCTCACCGGGCACTTTTCTCACCGGGCACTTTTCTCACCGGGCACTTTTCTCACCGGGCACTTTTCTCACCGGGCACTTTTCTCACCGGGCACTTTTCTCACCGGGCACTTTTCTCACCGGGCACTTTTCTCACCGGGCACTTTTCTCACCGGGCACTTTTCTCACCGGGCACTTTTCTCACCGGGCACTTTTCTCACCGGGCACTTTTCTCACCGGGCACTTTTCTCACCGGGCACTTTTCTCACCGGGCACTTTTCTCACCGGGCACTTTTCTCACCGGGCACTTTTCTCACCGGGCACTTTTCTCACCGGGCACTTTTCTCACCGGGCACTTTTCTCACCGGGCACTTTTCTCACCGGGCACTTTTCTCACCGGGCACTTTTCTCACCGGGCACTTTTCTCACCGGGCACTTTTCTCACCGGGCACTTTTCTCACCGGGCACTTTTCTCACCGGGCACTTTTCTCACCGGGCACTTTTCTCACTGGGCTGCACCCGAACAGGGCTGCACCCTTTTGCAAGTCTTGCTTATATCACCAATTAAATTGCCTGATTGTCCAGTTTACCAGACTTCTCACTTAAATGATCAACCAATCCACGTATTCTCTTCTAACTGACTTATCACACTGTAATTGCCACTCACTTACTTTCAGCCAATGGTGGTCCTCTCTCCAACTTCCCGACCTTTACAGACTGATTAGGAAGGGCGACGCATCGGCCGCTATTTCGCAGTCAGCCTGCAAAGAAGGGGCTGCGGCGCCTGTTTATTGGCAGTGGGCTCGAGCAACAGGGCCGAATAGGCACGGCTGGTGTTTCTTCCATCAGCGGTGGGGCAGTGAGGCCCGAAGCTGCAGAGCCCCGTGTTCATTTCCGGGGAGCCGATCGAATGTAGAGGCAGTCTCGATTGGCCGTAACTGCCGCCTCTACGCTACGGACCAAAGTACCGGGATCGTCTTTCTGGTGGATACGGGAGCGGTCGTGAGTATTGTGCCCCCCTATGACTGCGAAGTTCGAGCGGGGGGGAAGGGCCCGCCCCTCATTGCGGTGAACAGTAGCCCCATCCATACCTATGGTAAAAGGGCCATGTCCCTGTCCTTCGAGTCCAGGACCTACCGTTGGGATTTCATCGTTGCGGATGTGGGCCAGGCCATCTTGGGTGCAGATTTCCTATGGCCGTTTTCTTTGGTCGCAGACGTCCGCGGAAGGGGCCTCCAACCCTCAGCTAGCGTACGGCCCCGAGGTACGGGGCCTGAGGCTCCTCCAAGCGCTGCCCCATCCAGCCCAGGCCATTACCACGGCTCCCGGTCAGTTCGATGCGGTCCTAGCCGACTTCCCGCAGCTCCTCGTTCAGCGGTTCGATGCACCTTCCGAGAAGCATGGGGTTGTTCATTTCATCCCGACCGAGGGGCCGCCGGTTTTTGCCCGGGCACGGCGCCTCCCACCCGACAAACTGGCCATGGCTCGAGAGGATTTCCTAAACTTAGAGAGGCTGGGAATTGTTTGGCCTTCGAGTAGTCCGTGGGCCTCCCCCTTGCATATGGTTTCCAAAGCAACTGGGGGGTGGAGACCATGTGGGGATTTCCATCGACTCAACGCGGCAACACGGCCGGACCGCTACCCGATTCCGCACATTCAGGACTTCTCAGCTAGCCTGGAGGGGGCTACAATTGTTTCAAAAATCGATTTAGTGCGGGGATATCATCAGATCCCGGTCCACCCGCCGGACATTCCAAAGACGGCTACCATTACTCCGTTCGGGTTGTTTGAGTGGTTGTGTATGCATTTCGGCCTGAAAAATGCAGCTCAGGCATTCCAGCGTCTGATGGACCGTGTGGGTCGAGGGTTGCCGTTTGTGTTCATTTACCTCGATGATATTTTGATTGCCAGCCGTTCGGTCCAGGAGCACTTGGTCCACCTCCGCACGGTGTTCCAGAGGCTGCAAGACCACGGCCTGATTCTCCATCCGGCCAAATGCCAATTCGGCCTGTCAGCGGTGGATTTTTTGGGTCACCGGGTTACTCCGGCCGGTGCCATTCCTTTGCCAGCTAAGGTGGACGCGGTCCGCTCTTTCCCACGCCCTACTACCATCAAGGGCTTGCAGGAATTCGTGGGCATGGTGAACTTTTATCATCGGTTCGTGCCTGCAGCAGCTCGGGTCATGCGCCCCCTTTTTCAATGCCTCGCGGGTAACCCCGCTGAGTTGGTATAGTCCGCAGCTGCAGAGACGGCTTTTGTCGCGGTCAAACAGGCCCTCGCCAACGCCACCATGCTGGTGCACCCGCGCTCCTCCGCCCCCACGGCTCTGACGGTGGACGCCTCAGACGTGGCGGTGGGTGGGGTTTTGGAGCAGCAGGTCGACGGTCACTGGCAGCCCCTGGCGTTTTTCAGCCGGCAGCTCTCTCCAGCCGAGCTCAAATATTGTGCGTTTGATAGGGAGCTCCTGGCCCTCTATTTAGCAGTCCGCCACTTCCGTTATTTTTTGGAAGGCCGCTCTTTTGTGGCCTACACGGATCACAAATCTCTGACATTCGCTTTTGCTAAGGTTTCTGATCCGTGGTCGGCTCGCCAGCAGCGGCATCTCACCCTGATTTCGGAGTTTACCACCGATGTCCGTCATATTGCGGGTAGGCTTAATGCCGTTGCTGATGCCCTGTCCCGGCCGGCCATTCCCTCCGTAGCCGTGGTAGGCGGACAGGTGGATTTCCAGGAGCTAGCGGAGGCTCAGCGCCTGGAAGGAACTGCCGCGGTGTACGCCTCCACAGCCTCGGGACTGCGTTTGGAACAGGTGGCGTGTGGCCCCACAGGTACCAAGTTGTGGTGTGGCGTTTCCCTTCCACGCCCTCGCCCGGTGGTGCCTGCCGCCCTGCGGCGTAAGGTTTTTGAGGCCATTCATGGCCTGGCACATCCGTCCATCAGGGCGACTTCAGCCATGGTGGCCGCCCGGTTTGTCTGGCACGGCCTGCGGAAGCAGGTGGCAGCCTGGGCACGTGCCTGCATTCCGTGCCAGACCTCCAAAGTTCATCGCCATGTCCAGCCCCCATACCAGAGATTTGAGGTTCCCCCCGTCCGTTTTTTCCACATCCATGTGGATTTGGTGGGTCCATTGCCCTATTCTAGGGGTTATCCTCATCTGCTGACGGTGGTCGATCGTTTTACACGTTGGTCGGAGGCGCTCCTGTTGTCGGACACCTCGGCGGCCTCCTGTGCATGGGCCCTGGCGTTGCATTGGGTGGCCCGTATCGGCGTCCCGGCTATCATCACCACGGATCGGGGGCCCAGTTCACCTCGTCCCTCTGGGCTGCGCTGGCACAGCTTTATGGGTCTCGCTTACAGCAGACCACCGCCTATCATCCCCAGGCCAACGGGATGGTTGAGCGCTTCCATTGGCAGCTGAAGGCGTCCCTCTGTGCTCGCCTGACCGGCCACGATTGGGCTGACCAGCTGCCTTGGGTCCTCCTCGGCATTCGTACGGCCCCAAAGGCTGAGCTAGGCATATCCTCAGCCGAGTTCGTCTACGGTTCGCCCCTGCGGGTGCCGGGTGACATTCTCCCTTCCGCTCCCGCCTTGCCGCCGTCCATCACGTCTGTTTTGGGTTCCCTCCGGGCGTGGGAGCACGGCAGTCCACGTCCCGTCGGACTTGCGGGACTGCGATTACGTGTTCCTTCGGAAAGATTCCCACCGCCCCCCTCTTCGGCCGGTTTACCAGGGCCCGTTCCAGGTGCTTAAAAGAGGGGCTGTCACCTTCACCTTGCAGGTGGGAACTCGCCAGGAGCTTGTTTCGGTATCCCGGCTCAAGCAGGCCCATTTGGACCAGGACCTCCCCGTGTCGGTGGCCCAGCCTCCGCGCCGGGGCCGGCCTGTGGCCGCCCCACTGGTCCCGCCAGCGGCGCCCTGTTTGCCACCTCTCGGCCCCCCGCCGCCTATGGTTGGGCCCGGGCCGCCGTTGCCGATCAAGCGCTGTCCGTCACCTACATCCTCCGCTCCCGTGGCCCCTCCATCGCCTCTAGCGGCGGCGCCCTCCCCGCCTCTGTACGCGTTCCGGGAGGGAGGTCTGGGCGCCTGTGAGGTATGGTTTCGAGGGTTCTGGGGGGGGTCATGTAGGGACATACGGATTGGCCAGGTAGTCTAGAACCCTCGGATTGGTTTACGGATCACGTGGTGCGGGAGCGCAAGGTATTTGAGTGTCTGGCGCCAAACTCGGGTTAGAGATTAGATTAGCGAGCGAAGTTAGTGTGTGTCCAAAAGTAAGTGCGTTGCGTTTGTCACGGGTTTTATCGACAATAAAGTCTTTGGATAATATCACTCGTTTGGACTCATTACAGAGTTCTCTTTCCCAAGAGAGCTGTACAGGCAGTAATTGAATAAATTCAAGGCTGACACAGTCAGAATTTGAATTAATGGAAAATTAAAGGTTATGGAGAACAAGATGAAATTGGATCAGGCTAAGTATCTGGAACTGAAAGTTAAACTATAATCAAGAGTCAGGAGTCAAGAGTGTTTTATAGCCATATGTCCCGATACAGAATAATAACATTCTTACTTGCAGCAGCAGCAGCAAAACAGGTTGTAAACCCAGTACTCAATCGATAACATAATAAACAAACAAAAAGAAAAGAAGTTCAACAATTTTAAAAAGCTACATAGTGCAAACACAAAACAAAATCCAAAGTCCCTAGTGCCACCCCAGCAGTATTCCATGGTGGTGATGGTGATTTCAGCTTTTGCACTGTCCTCATCACACTGGAGTGCTTCTTTTGACAGGGTACAGAATCCAATCTTCACTAATTTATACGTGGGAAAATTATTAACTGGAAAGTTAACATGGAGAGCACAATCACTATCATCATGAAGAACACTATAACTATCATCAGTGCATGCTTTTCTTCCAAAAACCTAATACGGCTTTGTTCATTTCTCTGATACCAACCTACCAAAATTACCCACAATCATCCAGGAATTGGTCTTGGCATTGCTTTATTATTATTATGTGGTCAGCACTTCATCTAACTTTTCGTTTTTAGTTTTATTTTAGAGATACAGTGTGGAAACAGGCCCTTCTGCCCACCAAGTCCGCGTCGACCAGCGATCCACGCATATAAACTCTATCCTACACACACGAGGGAAAATTTACAATTATACTAAGTCAATTAACCTACAAACTTGTAAATCTTTGGAGTGTGGGAGGAAACCGTAGATCCCGGAGAAAGCCCACGCGGGTCATGGGGAGAATGTACAAACTCAATACGGACAAGCACTTGTAGTCAGGATTGAACCCTGGTCTCTGGCGCTGTAAGGCAGCAACGATGCCGTCCTTATGGGAGGACTATTCAGTGATCCCATAACAGCAGGGAAGAAGCTGGTCCTGAATTTGGTGGTAAGTGCTTTCAAGCTTTTGTATCTTCTGCCCAACAGGAGAGGGGAGAAGAGGCAATGACCAGGGTAAACATGGTCCTTGATTTATGTTGTCTGCTTTCCCGAGGCATCGTGAAGTGTAAATGGATTCAATGGTGGGGATACTGGATTATGTGATGGAGTAGGCTACATCCAGAGTTCTCAGCAATTTTGTGCAGTCTTGGGCAGAGCTGTTGACAAACCAAGCTGTGATGCATTCCAATAGGATGCTTTCTCCAGCGCACCTATAGAAATTGGTAAGCGTTGTTGGAGGCATGCCAAACTTCCTTAGCGTTCTGAGGAATTAGAGGTGAACGTACATGGTCATAGCTTCAATGTAGTTGGTCCAGGATAAATTGTTGGTGATATTTATGCCTGGGATGTTGGTCTCGACAATGTCCACTTTGGCACAAATGTTGACTGGAGTGTGTACACCACCTCTTCTGAAGTGAACAAAGCACACCTTTGTTGTGCTGTTATTGAGGGAGTGTTTGTTGACTTGAATCTCTGGAATTCTCTACTTCAGAAGGTTTGTGGAAGCCAGATCATTGGGGGGGGGGGGTATAGATGAATATTTATATTGGGGAATATGGATCATTGTGGAATATTTAAGGATGAAATTGGTAGAATTTTGAAAGATCAGGGAACTGAGGACTCCGAGAGACAGGCACAGAAGAAGAGACAAGATCCAGGGCAGATTGGCCATGACACAATAGATATAAAGGGCCAAGTAGCCTACCCCTGCTTTTATTGTCATGCTCTTTTGATGTCTTTGAATTCAGAGCCAATGCTGTCAACGTAAATGAAATGGGTCAATAAAAATGTCAGCGAGTCTCTCAAGACAGTTTAGACCAGGAAAGAAGCAACTTTCTCCAGAGAGCATTTTATCTCTTGTTAGCCATACTTGAGAGAGTTACTGAAGGCATGAAATCTTGCTATTGTAGTTTTCATCCAGCATACTTTGTTTCAAAGAATGTTTGATCTGATGCGGTTCAGAAGCAGAAGAAGAGCAATAGTTCACTGCATACCGTGACCTTCTATTTTTTTTGCCAGAATTACATATAAAAGCCATATTGATCTATGAGACAAAAGTTGAGAACCAAAATAATGGAAATTATCCAGAAATGGAAAAAGAACAATATAAATAAATGGTGTTTGAAATGAACACAATTGACTCCATTCTTTTACTTCTTCCCTTCCCACCATCCAGGGACATGAATAGTCCTTTCAGATGAAGCAGCAATTTTCACAGTACAAATGTACAGCATTCAGTACTGATGATGTGGTCTCTGTTTTTTAGTTTAAGAGAGAATGTATAGCATGGAAATAGGCCCTTCAGACCACCGAGCCCGCGCTGGCCAGCGATACCCGTACACAGGCACAATCCTACACACGAGGGACAGATGGCAACCAAAGAGAATGAACCTCTTTGTACATCTTTGAATGTGGGAGAAAACCAGAGGACCCGGGGAAAGCTTATGCGGTCTCGGAGAGAATGTACAAACTCCGTACAGACAGCACCTTTGGTCAGGATTATCCCACTTTTTAAGAAAGGAGGGAGAGAGAAAACGGGAAATTATAGACCAGTTAGTCTGACAACAGTGGTGGGGAAGATGCTGGAGTCAATTATAAAAGACGAAATTGCGGAGCATCTGGTTAGCAGTAACAGGATCGTTCCGAGCCAGAATGGATTTACGAAGGGGAAATCATGCTTGACTAATCTACTGGAATTTTTTGAGGATGTAACTAGGAAAATTGACAGGGGAGAGCCGGTGGATGTGGTGTACCTCGACTTTCAGAAAGCCTTCGACAAGGTTCCACATAAGTGATTAGTGGGCAAAATTAGAGCACATGGTATTGGAGGTAGGGTACTGACATGGATAGAAAATTGGTTTACAGACAGAAAGCAAAGAGTGGGGATAAATGGTTCCCTTTCAGAATGGCAGGCAGTAACTAGTGGGGTACCGCAAGGCTCGGTGCTGGGACCGTAGCTTTTTACAATATACATTAATGACTTGGATGAAGGGATTAAAAGTAACATTAGCAACTTTGCAGATGATACAAAGCTGGGTGGTAGTGTGTGCTGTGAGGAAGATGCTATGAGGTTGCAGGGTGACTTGGACAGGTTGTGTGAGTGGGCGGATGCATGGCAGATGCAGTTTATTTATTTTTTTTAACTTTATTTTTATTATTTTTTTTTTTACATACATACAAACACAAACTAAACAAACATAGGAGATGCATATTGAATGTAAATACCCTTACTTTAAGTTCCCAAAAACGGAAGAGACTCGAGTCCCGGCATTGCCTGTATTAATAATGACCATCTTTTATCAAACATGTCTGTTGTCAACTGTAACCTTGCTGTGATTTTTTCCATTATATACACATTTTTTACCCTATCTCTCCATTGCATTATGCTTGGAGGCTGTGGTTTCAACCACGAAGTTGTTATCGTCTTCTTTGCTATCAGCAGCAGGATTGTCAGTAAATGTTTCGAACTCTTATCTGTCATACTGTCAGGAATTATACCCAAAATGTAAAGTGCTGGTTCCAGAGGGAAGTTAATGCCCATAATCTGTTTAATTTCCTTTTGAATATTCTTCCAGAAATCCTGTATTTTTGGGCAATCCCAGAATATATGAGTGGAGTCCCCAACTTCTCCACACTCCCTCCAACATAAATCAGTTGTATTACTATATTTCGATGTAATGAATGGAGTATAAAAGTAACGCATTTTAACTTTCCAGTCAAATTCCCTCCATGTTGGGCTCTTAGTTAGTTTATGTCCCTCTTTAAATGATTCCTCCCACCCTTCTTCTGATATTATGATATTCGCTTCCAGTTCCCATTTTTCTTTGATATGTAAGTTGTTCTCTTTGGATTCATGTTGTAGTGCTTCATAAATTTTTGATATAATCCCTTTTTTTGACTTGTCTTCCGAGAACCCCCACAACACTTCCTCTAATTTAGATGGAGTCTTGCAGATGTTCTCCCATTCCTGATGTTTCTGTAGGTAATCTCTTAGCTGTAAGAATTTGTAAAAGTCATGAGCAGGTAAATTGAATTCTTTTTGAAGTTGTGTGAATATTTTCATTGTTTGTCCCTGAAACATTTGATCTATGTATATTAGCCCTTTGTCAGCCCATCTGTCAAATCCTGAGTCCATGGTAGATGGTACAAAGTCTGGGGTTTTTGCTATTCTAGTAGCCCTGCTTACCGAATTTGACAGCTTCAGCTTCTTTCTTACTGCTGACCAGATTTTCATTGTTACCCTAATCCACTCGTTGCCCATCCTGAGCCTCTTCAGGGCCTTCTCGTTTAAAAATGGGAGTGATTCTAAAGGCAAATTTTTACAAACGTTTTGCTCCATCTCCACCCACATTGAATCTTTCTCTTTAGTGGTCCACATGATTAAGGCTCTGAGTTGCGTTGCCCAATAATAATTTCTTAAATTAGGCAAGTTCAACCCTCCCTTTTCTTTTTTGCTAAGAAGCGTCTTGTATTTAATTCTTGCTTTTTTACTTTGCCATAAGAATTTCGATATAATTTTATCCAGTTTTTTTAGAAAAGCTCCCGAGATCATAATAGGCAACGATTGGAACAAAAACAACAGTCTTGGCAATATATTCATTCTGACTGTTTCTACTCTTCCCACCAGAGTCAACGGTAAAATCTCCCATCCAGCCAAATCATCCTTTATCTCAGATATCAGTTTCCCATAATTAGCTTCAAATAGCTGTGCTGTATTCGAAGTGATAATTATACCAAGGTATCTAAACCCTTTTTTGGTCCATTTAAAATGGACTTTTTCTTTAAGTTCCACTGGACAATCTCCTGAGAGCATCATTGCTATTGATTTGGCTTCATTTGTCAAATATCCTGATATTTCACCATATTCTTTTAGGTTATCTAGTAGAGCTGGTATAGACGTGGAGGGCTCCACTATGTATGTTAATAAATCGTCCGCAAATAATGACGTCTTGTGTTCTATGCCCCCTTCATCTTTTATTCCTTTAATGTTTTTATTTTGTCTTATTGACTCTGCTAACGGTTCAATACTTGCAGCAAACAGTAGCGGGCTCAGGCAATCTCCTTGCCTGACTCCTCTTTTGAGGTAGAAGAAGTCTGAGCAGCAGCCATTAATTCTGATCCGTGATTTGGGATTTTTATAAACAATTCTTACCCAGTCTATAAACGTTGAGTGAAACCCAAAAACCTTCAATGTTTGATATAAAAAGTTCCATTTCACACGGTCAAACGCTTTTTGTGCATCTAGGCTAAGCAGCATGGTAGGTCTGGGATTATTTTTAGCACATGATATAAGATTTAGTGTTCTCCTGATATTGTTAGCCCCCTGTCTCCCCGGGATAAACCCCGTTTGATCTGGCTTGATTAATTTAGTTATATGTTGTTGCATTCTCTGTGCTAGTATGCTTGTTAATATTTTTAAATCATTACAGAGCAAGCTGACCGGTCTATATCCCTCACATGAAGTCGGATCTTTGCCCTCCTTATGTAATACGGAAATTATGGCTTCTGACCAAGTATCTGGGCGGTTTCCTGTTGATAGCGCATAATTAAAAACTTTACATAATTCTGGTGTTATGTCTTCTGCAAAACATTTATAATACTCCCCTGAGAAGCCATCTGTACCTGGGGATTTGTTACTTTTAAGGGTTTTTATAGTATCGGCTATTTCTTGTGACGAAATTGGTTTTATCATTTCAGATGCTTCTTCTACCTTTAATGCTGGTAAATGTAGTTTTTTGAAAAATTCTTGTGTTTTGGTCTCAGTGAGATTAGATTCTGAGTCACTGTATAAGTTTTTATAATATTCTGCAAAGGCCTTTGCTATCTCTTTTGGCTTAGCCATAATAAAATTGGAAGTGGGATGTCTTATTTTTGTAACTATTCTATTTGTTTGAGCTTTTCGCAGTTGGAATGCCAGTAACCGGCTTGCTCTGTTACCCATCTCATAATATCTTTGATTTATAAAACGAAGAGCTCCTTCTGCTTTATATGTTAAAAGTTCGTCTAACTCTTGTCTCATTTTTTTTAATTCGACGAGAATAGAGTTGTTTCTTGTTCTTTTATGTTCTAACTCCAACTCTCTGATTTTACTTTCTAGCTTTCCTTGCCTTTCCATTCGGGTTTTTTTCAATCTGGAAGTTATCTCTATTATTTTCCCTCTCATGACTGCTTTTCCTCCCTCCCATAATGTCGATGGTGAGACCTCGCCATTGTCATTTATTTGAAAATATTCCTTTAAGTTTAGTTTTAGTTCTTTGACAACCTTTTCATCTGATAGGATTGACACATTAAGTCTCCAGTACTTAAAGAAGGATTCCCTGCCCAGCTCAATGGATAGTATGACAGGGGCGTGGTCACTTATAGTTATGGATTCTATACTGCAGTCCCTGACTGTATGTATCTGTTGTTTTGACACACAAAAAAAGTCTATTCTCAAATAACTCCCATGTGGGTTAGAATAAAAGGTAAAATCTCTTCCTTTAGGATTATTATGTCTCCATGGATCAACCAGACCTAATTCTTTTATAACATTATTTAGGACTCTGGATTTTTTTGTTTTTGGTCCCCTCTCAGATGGCAACCTGTCTAAGTTACCATTCTGTATGGTATTAAAATCCCCTCCCAAAATTATCATCCCTCGTCCGTTACTGGTAAGTATATTGGCTATGTTTTTAAAGAATGTTTCATTTTCTTCATTTGGGGCATAGATGTTTAATATTGAAATACTCATATCTCCTATTGTGCCAACCACCATGATATATCTTCCCATATCACCTTTAATCACTTTCTCTACAGAAAATGGTAGGGATTTATTAATTAGTATGGCCACCCCCCTTTTCTTGCCATATGAAGCATGGAATACTTGGTTTACCCATTCCCTTTTCAGTTTTTTATGTTCATTTTCACTCAAGTGAGTTTCTTGGATTAGTGCAATGGCACATTGTAGTTTCTTCAACTGACTCAATATTTTCTTTCTCTTAATAGGGTGATTTAGACCGTGCACATTATAAGAAACAAGGTTCAACTTATTCATGACATTTTAAGATGTAGGCCATAAACTCGGTTCCTCCTATAAATCAAAACAACTGTGCAAAACGATACACAGCGAAAAAACAAACAAACAATACACATCTCCCTCTGAACTACTATACAAAAATAACATGTGACTCCCAAAAGTCCCGTCATCAGAGAGTGTGGCAATCTCTCTGGGGAAATAGCACAATGTGCACCTGCAACTTCTCAGAATTAAGTTGCTCCTTGCTCAAATTGAGATCCAGCTTTGCTCCTTCAACCAATTTTGACATTATTCAGTATAAGTGTTACTTAAATCCCATAACTAGCTCCTTTTCAATTCTTTGAACATTAAACATAAATTCAGATTGTCCGCATTATATATACTTCAGGATTGTCATTATTTTTTTACCCTTAGTTCCAGGCTGTTTTTTTAGTTTTTTTTAGTCCTTACCACTGTGAACCTCAGGGTTGTGTGAGTGGGCGGATACATGGCAGATGCAGTTTAATGTGGATAAGTGTGAGGTTATCCACTTTGGTGGTAAGTATAAGAAGGCAGATTATTATCTGAATGTTGTCAAGTTAGGAAAAGGGGACGTACAACGAGATCTTGGTGTCCTAGTGCATCAGTCACTGAAAGTAAGCATGCAAGTACAGCAGGCAGTGAAGAAAGCCAATGGAATGTTGGCCTTCATAACAAGAGGAGTTGAGTATAGGAGCAAAGAGGTCCTTCTGCAGTTGTATAGGGCCCTAGTGAGACTGCACCTGGAGTACTGTGTGCAGTTTTGGTCTCCAAATTTGAGGAAGGATATTCTTGCTATTGAGGACGTGCAGCGTAGGTTTACTAGGTTAATTCCCGGAATGGCAGGTCTGTCCTATGTTGAAAGACTGGAGCGGCTAGGCTTATATACACTGGAATTTAGGATGAGAGGGGATCTTATCGAAACATGTAAGATTATTAAGGGGTTGGACACATTAGAGGCAGGAAACATGTTCCCAATGTTGGGGGAGTCCAGAACCAGGGGCCACAGTTTAAGAATAAGGGGTAGGCCATTCAGAACGGAGATGAGGAAAAACTTTTTCAGTCAGAGAGTTGTAAATCTGTGGAATTCACTGCCTCAGAAGGCAGTGGAGGCCAATTCTCTGAATGCATTCAAGAGAGAGAACTAGATAGAGCTCTTAAGGATAGCGGAGTCAGGGGGTATGGGGAGATGGCAGGAACATGGTACTGATTGAGAATGATCAGCCATGATCACATTGAATGGTGGTGCTGGCTCGAGGGGCCGAATGGCCTACTCCTGTACCTATTGTCTATTGTCTATTGGATTGAACCTGCTCGTCTGGCGCTGAAAGGCAGCAACTCTACCGCTGCGCCACTGTGCCGCCTCACACTAGAGAAAGCAAATGCAGACTGGGTGATCAATTTGTGGTGCATCTGCGCTCAGTCCATGGGGTATGACCCAGAGCTTTCAGTTGCCTGCCACTTTAATTCACCATCCACTCCCACTCCCACTCCCTTTCTGACTTTTCTCTCTATGGCTTCCTACACTCTTATGATAAGGCACAAAATGAACTTGAGAAGCAAGACAATCTTCTGTCTGCCCATATTTCAACCTTCCAGACTCAATAACAGATTTAACAATTTTGGGTAATTCATTTTTCAGAGTTCTTTCTGATATACAAAGCCATTCGAGGATTCAAATCTATGCCATCTCCCTGAGCAATCCTATTTCCCCACTTAATTTCCCTGTAATCAATTATCTCCCACATGTTCCATTAACAGGCCCGATTCTCCCACCAGCCATTGACACAAGGAGTAATTTACAACAGCCAATGAATCAACCATCAGCACATCTCTGGGGATGTGGGAGAAAACCAGAGCACCCAGAGGAAACCAGAGCACCCAGAGGAAACCAGAGCACCCAGAGGAAACCAGAGCACCCAGAGGAAACCAGAGCACCCAGAGGAAACCAGAGCACCCAGAGGAAACCAGAGCACCCAGAGGAAACCAGAGCACCCAGAGGAAACCAGAGCACCCAGAGCACCCAGACGAAACCGGAGCACACAGTGGAAACCAGAGCACCCAGAGGAAACCAGAACACCCAGAGGAAACCCACATCATAACAAGGAACACACACAAACTCCACACAGACAGCAGCAGAAGTCAGAATCGAACCTGAGTGTCTGGAACTTTGAGATAGCTGTACTACCAGTAGTGCCACTTTATCACTTTCTTTATTTGTCTCAGTACAGCATTGTTCTGCAATAGTTATCCATCTGCTTGATTTACCATACGAGCACTAACATATCTAGCTGTACCAACACTGCTGCAAGACAGATTTTCATTGTATATGTTTCTCACCATACTTGTACCTCTGACAATAAACTCGACTTGACATGATTTAAACAGATGAGACAACAAGATACAAACAGTGGAAAATAACAACGGCCAAAGATTAAGACGAAACAAGAAACTGCAGATGACGATTTACACAAAGGACACAAAGTGCTGGAGTAACTCAGCGAGTCAGGCAGCATCTCTGGAGTACATGGATAGGTGATGTTATGGATCAGGACCCTTCTTCAGACTGGTCACTGAAATCATGTTGTGCAACTTGCTTAAGAGAATTACACATCTTAATCAGTTAATGTGTTGCCTATTCACTAAAAATAACCAGGACTTAATAATACAAAGGCAAATCATTCAACCTGTTCAGGTTATGCCAACTTCTGAAAAGATTAAACCAATAATCCTTTTCTGCCTTTCCTCATGTCTTGAATATGTTTCCACACTTATTTTCTGGAGTGCATACCAAATCATGAAAATGCACACTGTTAACAAAAATCTTCCCTCAGGTTCTTAAGTAGCAAATATAAATATAAATATTGCATTGATACTCCTATCTATGAGAAATTTTATTTAATGGTATTTAAATTCCTCAAAATTCTACACACCTCTGTTCAACCCGTCCTCTACATTCACTGTTGTGCAGAGAATAATTTCAATATAGCTGATTGCATTCATCCCCACAGTCATTTTTTTTAACAATGTTATGAAAGAGGAATTCTTAAGTTTAGATCTAGTTTTCTATCAAGGAACTAACTGGAGAGCTAGCCATCCTCGTCTGAGTATTGCGTATTAATTAGCAATCTTGTTTTAGAGAGATATGGCCTGGATACAGGCCCATTGGCCCACCTAGACCACGCTGAACAGATCACCTATACACCAGCTGTATGTTATCCCACTTTTGCATCCTACACATTTTGCATCCTACACAATTTACAGAAGCCTATTAAGCTACAAACCTGCACATCTTTGCAATGTAGGAGAAAAACGGAGCACCCGGAGAAAACCCACGTGGTCACAGGGAGAATGTCCATACAGACAGAGCTCATGGCCAGGATCAAACCAAGGTCTCTCGTCCTGTAAGGCAGCAACTCTACCGCTGCACCATTGTACCGCCCTAATTTGGATGAGAATATTCAAGTCATAATTAGTATGTTCATAAGTTATAGGAGCAGAATTAGGCCATTTGGCCCATCGTCTACTCTACCATTAATTCACGGCTGATCAATCCTTAACCCTATTCTTCTGCCTTCTCCCCATAACCCCTGACACCTGTATTAATCAAGAATCTGTCCATTTCCGCCTTAAAATATGACTTGGATAACACAATCATTCCTGGGGTCATTCTTGTAAATCTCCTCTCCAACGCCAGCACATCCTTTGTTTGCAAATGAAAGTAAAACAGATGGTATCGTAGACGGTGAAGATCATTACAGCAGGTCAATAGAGGATTAGAAATGGCAAAAACACACATTTAATGAGTGTGTGAAAGAACCGCAATTGTTTATTCCTGCCTGGGACAAAAATGAAACAGGAAGGGTAGCTAATCTGTGGTTGACAAAGGAAATTTGGGAAGTATAAGATCAGAGCTTGAATAATATAAATTGGTCTGTAAAAGCAGCCAACATCAGTACTAGGAACAATTTAGAATGCAGCAGAGGACTTGCGCATTATTTACGAGGAGGAAAATAAAATACGGGAGTACATTTGGAGAAAAATAAAACCTGACTGTAAAATCGTCTGCAGGTAAACAAAGAAAAAAAGACTAGTGAAGACAAACGCAAGCCCTTTACAATCAGAACAGAAGAATTTATGATGGGGAGTAACGAAACAACAGATGAACTGAACAAATACTTCAGTTCTATCTTTCTAAAGGAGCACACAAATAACCTACCAAAAATGTTACGGGACTTAAGGTCCAGTGAGATGGAGAAAATCAAGGAAATCAGTATTCCGAGAGAAATAATGTGAGGGGAATTTATGGGACGAAGGCCCAGTACTTTGCATCCCACCAAATAACAGATGCATAGTAGCCATTTCCCCACATCCTTTGGATCCTAGATCAGTTCTGAAGGATTGGAAGGAAGTGAATGTAATCCCACTATTTAAGAAAGAAAGGGCAGAGAAAACAGAAAATTATAAATCAGTTAGCCTGAATAGTGGAGACTTGCTGAAGTCCATTTTAAAGATGTAAAGCAGAATATGTGGAAAACAGTGACAAGATTGGTGTAAGAGCATGGATTTACAAAAGGGACTTGATTCTTGGTACACTAACGGGAATGCACGTAATAGAATAGACAGTGCAGAAAGTAGTGTTTGTGTTGCATTTCAGAAGGCTTTCTATAAGATCCCATATGAGAAATTTGTGTGCAATATTAAATCGTATGGGATTGGGGGTAGTAACAGGGATAGAGAATTGGATGACAGACCAAGCAAAAAGTAAGAAATAATAGGTCATTTTTGAAGTTTGTGGGCTATGAGTAACTTTTAGGTTTCTGCTGGCTTCAGTGCTTTGAACCTCACCTATTTACAACATATATGAATGATTTAGATGAGAGTTAAATGTAATATCTCCAAGTTTGCAGACATCAGTAAGCTGGGTGGGGGTGTGAATGTGAGCTGTGGGGAGGGTGCAGGCTCTAGTGTGATTCAGGAAGTTGAATGAGTGGACATGTATATCACAGTATAATGTGGAGACATGTGAAAATGTTCAGTTTGGTGGCAAAAACAGGAAGGCCAATCATTATCTGATCAGTGATAGATTAGAAAAGGTGGTGGTGGAACAAGACATATGTGTTCTTGTCCTCCAACTAATGAAAGTAAACATGCAGGGCAGGGCAATTAAGAAGGCATAGGGTATAATGAGAAGGCCTTGATAATGAGAGGACTCGACTACAAGAGCATGGATATCTTGGTGCAATTGTACAGGGCCTTGTTAAGACCACACCTTGAGCAGAGCATGCCATTTTGGTCTCTTTATCATGAAGGATGTTCCTGCCATGGAGAGAGTGCAATGAATGTTCAACAGACTGGTTTCGGGGAGGCAGAAGTAACAGACGGAGGGTTAGGATGACGGGTTATATTCGCTAGAGTTTGGAAGAACAAGAGTCATTGAAACTTTGAAAATACTGATGGGTCTGTACAAACTGGAAGCAAGAAAGATGTTCTCATGGAGTCATAGAGCATGAAAATGGCCCTTTGGCACAACTCACCCACACAAACCAAGATGTCCCAACTAAGTTGGTCCCATCTGCCTGTGTTTGGGCTATATCCCTCTAAAACTTTCCTATCCATTCACCTGTCCATGTGTCTTTTAAATGCTTATGGTACCTGCCTCAATTATCTCCTCTGTCAGCTCATTCCTTATAACCAGTAAATGGTGGGGACGTCAAGAACTAAAGGTTTAGCCTAAGGTTTATTTAAGAATGAGATAAGGAAAAAATTCCCAAATAATTGTGCACAGAATTGAAGAAAATTAAGAAATGTTAGGAAAGATGAGAAAGTTTTCATGACAGAACAAGAGATTTACGAGAGTGATTCCTGGGATGCAGTGCTTTGGCATGCTTTAGAGTTTACTCTAGATAATGAATGCTTTGTACTGTGCAGGTAGAGGCATTTTGTTTCATTGGCAGGTGGGTCAAAATCCAGCTTACATAGAAGGGAAGTGACAAAGGATTATATTTTTTAGACAACCAGTGGCAAGAAGCTAGAATTCACTGCCGGAGGAGTTAAGGGATATTGGATAAGTGCTTGAAAGGTAAAAATGAAATGTTGTGCTATGGACAAGCCTGACAAGTAGGGATAGTTAGATTGCTCTTGTACAGATGCAGCACAGATCATGTGCTGTAGCCTTTCTTTTCTCTTTCTTGTACAATTTTAAAATTGAAAACAAGGTTCATGAACCATTGCAAGCCTTTTCAGTGAAGGAGTTCATTTCAAATATGTCTTCATAATATTTACACTCATGGCAAAATCTGCAAACATTGTTTGATCTGGATTACCACAGTTACAAGAGAGGGTTTGGTTTGCTCTGATGTATCAAGTGGGCATATTGTCATGTCACATTTAGATTCTGTTTCGTATCATTTATATTCAAAAGCCAAACAACCTTGCCCTTGGGACTTGGCCACAAAAGCTTTTAAGAATGTTGTGTGCATTGGTTTTATTCTTAACCTCTTTCAGCTAGCTTTCTTGGGAAACAAGTAATAGGTAAACGGATATGATAGAGATGAATTTGTAAATGTCCTCTGGTACCATCTGTTACATCGAGCAGCTGGAATGCATCCTCTTGCTAAAAGCCATGCCTGCTTCCAAATCCAACCTTAACTTTCCCTGAAAACTCCCCACCTCTTTTCCCAAACCCAGCACCATTTTCCTCTCAACTCAATCATTTGCACTTTCTTTCCCTTTATCCTGGAAAACAACCACTACCTACCCACTGCCAACACCCCCTCCTCCCAATTATATGGGTCTCACTAAATTCCATCACAATTGCAATGGCCTTATCCATCGTACAATGGGGTATTGAGGGGAATACGCTAAGGAACACACATGAAACTGTATAGCGCAGGAACAGACCCACCATCCCATCCTTCCCACCACCATGTTCCTGTCCATATCTCTGTTTTTATGTTGTGGCGCATACTATAGTGTGGCTCACACTAAAGGCTTTCCTGTTCAAAAGGCTGTGAATCCAGGAATCTGGCTGATTGTTGGGAACTCAAATTGTCAATGGGATGTTGAGGAAAACCTGGATTTTCGTGTCTCGATGTACGTTACCTGTCCTTCATCCCAATTTCTCTATACGCCACTTGATGACATAGAACATGGAACAGTGGAGCACAAGAACAAGACCTTTGGCCCACAATATCTGTGCCAAACATGATATCAAATTAAACTAATCTCCTCTGCCTGCACAGGATCGACATCCATCCATTCCCTGCATATCTATGTGCCTATCTATAAGCCTCTTAAATGCCATATTGTATCTGCTTCCACCAGTATCTGACAATAAATATCAGGTTAATACTCCAGGTTAGGAGGGTCAAAACTCCACCGGAGGTCAATCAAGATTGAACACAACTTTCATACCTTTTTATCAAAATTATGTTTATACACCAATCAGCCACAACATTATGACCACTGACAGGCGAAGTGAATAACATTGATTATCTTGTTACAATGGCATCTATCAAGGGGTGGGTCATATTAGGTAGCAAGAGAACAGTCAGTTCTTGAAGTTGATGTGTTGGATGCAGGAGAAATGGGCAGGAGTAAAGACCTGAGCGACTTTGACAAGGGCCAAATTGTTATGGCCAGACGGCTGGGTCAGAGCATCTCTGAAACGGCAAGGCTTGTGGGGTGCACCCAGTTAGCAATGCTGAGTACCTACTGACAGTGGTCTGAGGAGGGTCAAACCACAAACCGACGACAGGGTGTTGGGCGCCCAAGGCTCATCGATGCGCGAGGACAACGAAGGCTATTCCGTCTGGTCCGAACCGACAGAAGGTCTACTGTGGCACAAGTCACATAAAATGTTAATGGTGGTCACGGGAGGAATGTGTCACAACACACAGTGCATCGCACCCTGCTGCGTATGGGGCTGCACACGGAGGACCAACAGCATATTAGGCAGGTGGTCATAATGTTTTGGCTCATCGGGTCATAATGTTTTGGCTGATTGGTGTATATAAATCAAAAATCCTTTATAAGCATTATTAGCTGATCTTGCATATGTTACGGCCCTGTTCTCTTTGGTCCTGCACATCCTTAAAACTCTAAAAATCCAAATGGTATTGCTGCTTCTTACTCTAGGTTTAAAATGTGGCAGATGAACTCAATTTCAGATTCCACATTTTGTGTGTATCATCCTGAAGTTAACTAATTACTTCCTCACTATTTGTTATTTTCATGACTTTTGTGTAAACATTCAACCTATGCATTTAAGTCTATGTCACAAATATACATAAAAGTGCGTGATCCTTATACAGATTACGAAGGAACAATGCTCTCTACATTCTCCCTTCTGAATGACAACTAATGACTGTGCATCAACCAATCTTGTAGCCATGTAGCCACTGGTCTTTTAAGTCAAGATACAGAAAATCAATTGCATTACCCTTATCTACTTTGCTACTTCACCAAGAATTCGATCAAGTGTGTACGTTAAGATTTGTCTTCAACAAATCTACACTAGCTATCATTTATCAAACCATCTCTTTCCAAGATGGAACCAAATTTGTCCCAGTCTACTGTGTTGACTCCCAGCCCCATTTCTTTCTGTGGCATTGTTTAGAATTAATTTGCAATTGCAGTCTGCAATTCTAACCTTTAGCCTTCACTTCACCAAATATTACACTGTCAATCTGCTCAACTTTACCTTTGATGCAGGGTTTCCATTAACCTCCCATTACTTTCTCATGCCCCAGTTGTTATCATGGTGTGGTTCTCATCATTGTTCCCTTAAGGCAGCAGAAGGGCAGCAGAAACTCGCGGCCAGCTTCCGCCAAACCTCGGCAGCCGGTCTGGCTCACCCGCCGCGGAACCCGGGAACCCACCTGGAGTCGTCCGGGGCCCGCCCCTACTCATCCGCGAAAACTGAGAACCGATGAGAAGGAGGACTACGACAATGGTGGACGCTGGACAAAGGGCCTTTTTCAAGATGGCAGCGGCCGGAGGAGAATTGCTGCTGCCAGGACAATGGGCCTTTACGGCCAAGAGAAAACTGCACTCTTAAGAACTTCAAAACTCTATTGAAGCTAAAATATGGCGCCTCTTCGTTTACTGTCTCGGTGAAGTCTACTATTCATACACTACAATCGTTGCACTTGTGCACTGATCCATGATTGTGCTTATCTACAGTATGATATTACTGGATTGTATTCAAAACAGGTACATTGGTATATGTGACAATAATGTATCATCATCATTATCGTCATTTTAAACCCAAGAGAACAGACTTGAATGAAATAAATACAGATGATTGGTTTGGCCATTTGCTGGCAGGTCTGGCAGGTCTGGCTGGACTACAAAATGCACTGCTGGGTCTTGCTCCCTTCTACCAAGGAGAAAGCAGGTGAAATATGGAGCTTGATATCAATGGATGAGTTGAAGGAAATAGCAGAGATTGCTTTAACAGGAAGTTCAACAATCAAATGGGGGAGCAGAGTTAAGCTGATAAGAAATAAAAACACAAAGTGCTGGGAAAACATATCAAATGAGATATTACCTGTGGAAAGAGAAACAAAGTTACTGTTTCGGGTTGAAGACTATTTAGTTTAGCATAGTTTAGTTTAGAGATATAGTGTGGAAACAGGCCCTTTGGCTCACCGAGTCCACACCGACCAGCGATCCCCACACATTAACACTATCCTGCACACACTAGGGACAATTTACACATCAAGCCAATTAACCTACACACCTGTAAGTGTTTGGAGTGTTGGAGGAAACCAAAAATCTCATAGAAAACCCAAGCGGTCATGGGGAGAAAGTACAAACTCCAGGCAGTGGTCAGGATCGATCCGGGGTCTCAGGCACTGCAAGCGCTGTGAGGCAGCAACTCTACTGCTGCACCACCATCTCGACCACATTTGATGGAGGGTCCTCAATCTGAAAAGCTAAATTTATTTCTCTTTCCAGAGAGACTGCTTGACCAGCTTGGTTTCCAATATATTTACTGTTTTTACTTCCAATTTCCAGTATCTGCAGTTTTTTTAAACTTTCTCGAGCTCGTAAGATTGTTATTGGGAGGGAGTAAAACACTGATTGGAGTGAATTATCTGATTCTATGTTCTATACTAATTCCATGTACAGTAAGTGACATGCTTGTGTCTGTGGGTGCAGGTCTTTCCCAGTTAGAACAGGGTTCCATTCCTAAGAACTGTTCGTAACCTGAACAGTTCACGTCAGAAATTTGGCCACCCAACATATACCGATCAGCAAAATATTATGACCACCTGCCTAATATGCTGTTGGTCTTCCGTGTGCCGCCAAAACAGCGCCGACCCGCCAAGGCATGGACTAGACTCTACAAAACCCCTGAAGGTGTCCTGTGGTATCTGGCACCAAAACATTAGCAGCAGATCCTTCACGTCCTGTAAGTTGCGAGGTGGAGCCACTGTGGATCGGACTTGTCGATCCAGCACATCCCACAGATGCTCAATCGGATTAAGATCTGGAGAATTTGGAGGTCAGAGCAACACCGTGATCACTTCATCATGTTCCTCAAATCATTTCCGGACAATGTGTGCAGTGTGGCAGGGCACATTATCCTGCTGAAAGAGGCCACTGCCTTCAGGGTATACCGTTGCCATGAAGGGGTGTACTTGGTCTGCAACGATGCTTAGGTAGGTGACGTGTCATATTGACGTCCACACGAATGGCCCAGGGTTTCCCAGCAGAACATTGCCCAGAGCATCACACTCCCTCCACCGGCTTGTCGTCTTCCCACAGTCGGATTGGACCAGATGGGATTACCTTCGTTGCCCTCGCGCATCGATGAGCCTTGGGCACCCAACACCCTGTCGCCGGTTTGTGGTTTGTCCCTCCTCAGACCACTGTCGTTAGGTGCTCACCACTGCTGACCGGGAGCACCCCACAAGCCTTGCCGTTTCAGAGATGCTCTGACCCAGTCATCTAGCCATAACAATTTGGCCCTTGTCAAAGTTGCTCAGGTCTTTACTCCTGCCCATTTCTCCTGCATCCAACACATCAACTTCAAAAACTGACTGTTCACTTGCTGCCGAATATATCCCACCCCCCTGACAGGTGCCATTGTAACAAGATAACAAATGTTATTCACTTCACCTGTCAGTGGTCATAATGTTTTGATTAATTGGTGTATATTCAACAGTCTGAAGAAGGGTCCCAACCCAAAATGTCTCCCATCCTTTTTCTCCAGAGTTGCTGTAAGACCCACTGAGTTACACCAGCACATTGTGTCCATATTCAACTTAAAACACAGGCTAACTATGTGTGGTTAAGCCGGGGTGTTTAACTCAACCTTTCAGACACTGCCACAAACTGAATTGCCATGTGGCAGAAGATGCCTGTGGCCCCACAATAGCCAGCAAATTCATCCCACCAGTCTCCCGAACGCTCATTCAAATGTACAGGCTGTAGATAAGTCTAGTGTTTGTAACCTGGGGAGGACAAGTAACTAGCTGGTAATGTTATGATGGTAATGTACTGTGTTAGGCTCTGTAATATTTTCCTTCAATTGTCAACAATATATCTTCTGATTTTACAGACATCATTCTACACATTTTACATACGGAACTCCCATGCCTTTCACAACATTGACTACTTATACAATCATTGAAAGTTAAAACTAAGCTAAGATCTAAGGAATGCAGACCGAAGCAAAAAGAGTGCTTCCAAGCCAAACATATGATTTATTACTAATCTATACTGTTAATGATTATGCCTCAGTTTTATTGACCAATTTGAGTGGCACATGTGCTTGAAATATTCAGACCATCTGTTGAGATTCACCTCACCGAGTGATGGTATGTTTGGCGAGATCCAGATTAATGAGCACTGGGACCTAGACACGCTTGGTTGCTCATTCCCTCCTTAGCTTCTCAAACATTTGCTAACAGGTCATGCACAGGTCTTGATAATTAGCTTTATGTCCCCCTTAACAAGCCATATCTGGTCTGTGGTCGGAGTTTTGTTTTATATCACTGGTATGGAACATTTTTCTTGCAGACATTTTGTTATTTAATTAGCATTAACCACACGCCATCCCCTCTCCTCTCCGACAGCCAATCTACTTCATTTTATAAATACATCCAGGCAATTAGAGTCATAAAATCATCTGTATGGCAAACAGGCTCTTTGGCCCAATGTGTCCGTATGATCATCAAGCACCCATTTACACAGTGAAAATCAAAAAACATTGTAGATGCTTGCTGGAAATCTACAAATATAAACAGTAAGTGTTGTATGTGCTCAGCAGCTTTGGTCACATCTTTGGGAAGAGAAACAGAGATGCCGCTTCAGGTCAAAGATTCTTCTTCAGAATCATTCTGATGAAGAGTATTCGACCTAAAAATGTTTTTCTTCCCACCAATGGGGTCTGACTTGCTAAAAGTTTCCAGCATTTTTTGTTCCTATTTACATTAATCCCATTTAATAACATATTTTTCTATACCAAGTCTCATCCTTTTTGCTGATTTACAGGATCCTGGACGAGAACCTTCAAATCTCCCCGTGACCTGTGTGGGTTTTCTCCGAGATCTTCGGTTTCCTCCCACACTCGAAAGACGTACAGGTATGTAGGTTAATTGGCTGGGTAAATGTAAAAATTGTCCCTAGTGGGTGTAGGATAGTGTTAATGTACGGGGATCGCTGGGCGGCACGGACTTGGAGGGCCGAAAAGGCCTGTTTCCGGCTGTATATATATGATATGATATGATGATATGATACGATGATCTCCTTATTTAGGTCCCTACTTTCTTCTCGCTGTCTTTAAACTTTTCCAACCACATCTGTGATCACATCAAAAGGCTTTCAACCAGAGGATCTTATTCTTGGGCCTGCAATCTCCTGGAGGGTTCCTCTGATGAGTGCTACATTTTATATTCATACACACACTCCACCTGTGTCTAACTCCTCATAAATAATGCCCTGTAACTCCTTCAATAGTATTTTCTTTCTTCCAAAATCAATGACAGCGTGGTCACAATAGCAACCCCGCTTTCATTTTTGATGCCTTCATTTCCATCACCTCCCCCATTGAGATTCCTTTTGGAGAAAAAGCCATCTTTGTGAACTCATCCGAAGTTTCAGAATACCAAAGGCACAAAGTTCAAATACCTGTCAATTTTGTTTCACCTTCTCAACAGCCCAGTTCTGCTAATATTTTTGTGCCAACCTTCAGGGTACAACGGCTAATAGTTCTCTACTTCAGCAAAAATTGTCACCTCCATTCACCCTCCTTGTTTTGTTGATTTTGCTTTCTGATTTTTAATGGAGAGGTTAAAACTCCTCTTTGTTTCAATAATATTAAGAGAGTTTGTTTAGCAGTCTCATCCTTGCCATCTCTTCCTACACCGACAACAATCCCTCACACTATAGTTTTACTGTCATTTCCACTTCAGTAGCATTAGGCCATTTCCTTGTTGTTCCGTCCAATCAATTATTAACCATTAAACTAACACATGTTCACTAGTATTGCCGAACTTCCACATCTTTGTGCATTTCACTCTTTTTAAAATGGTGTTGTTGAGCCGTCACCAACCAATTCATGCCTTTGACTTGGAGCATTCCTGCAGACATCCATTCAACTTTCATTATAATCATGCTTAGTGCTTGTCTCTCAGGCTCACTTTCTCCTCTTGATCTCTATCAACTGTTTTCAATGCCTTCCGGAGTTGCCTCGGCAGCAGATGCCTTCTGGAGGTGCCGCTGAGAAGCCGAGGATGGAGCCTCATGACCCGGGCCTCGCGGGCTGGAGCCTCGCGAATTGGCAGTGGGGCCTCGCGGGCTGGACCTCGCAGGCCGGCGGTGGAGCCCCGTGGGTCGGCGAAGCCTGCGGCCATCGGTGCCTGGGACTGTGCCTGGAGCCCGCGGCTGGGGCCTGGGTCGGCGCCGCAGAGGTGTCCGGAGAGGACCAGGCAGCGGCAGTGGAGAGGTCAATGGATGGCGCCGACCGACGGACGAGGACGGACACATGGAAGTGAGGACGCCGCTGCCGAGGGAGAAACAAAGGAGGACCTGGCGTGGGGGGACCGTCATGAGTGAGGGGGGTAGAAGAAAGGGGGGCTTGGCACAGTGAGGAGGGGGGGTTAGTTTGTAACTTTGTAAACGCCCTTTATGGGCGACTATTTGCATACCTTGGGTATGCAAGCAAAGAATTTCATATTTGACAATAAAGTATTCAATTCAATTCAATTCAATTAGTCCAAAGCCTCAGGTTGTCTGATCAAAATCTCTGAATTACTTACTCAGACATGGCCCATACAGCCCAACCAGTGTTGGAGTGTACTCTCATCAGACAGCTCATTATATTAATCCACTTCATTCCGCAACCCCTTTAATCTATCTAAACTCATCGATATTCTGGATTTGTGGCTGCTACTATTACTCACAATTCCTTTCATTTGTCATATCGTTGCCGCTCCACTTTCTCCACTGCCACTTCTCCAGTCGATTACTCATTCTCCCAATAGTACATCAATAATGCTTTTTCGTCTTGCAACCACTGATTGTCTCTGTAATACCCAGAGTCTCTTCAATAATCCACTTTTATTCATCATCTCTTTCTGATATTTGTAATATCACTTCCACTGCAATACCCACTAAAGATATGTGCTGACACACAAGGAACTGTGGATGTAACTTGTTCAATCACTATTGGCCCAACAATCATGCATGGCTCATCAGATGACATGTTTCAACATGTATTCTGGTTAAATTATAATTTGCTCTAATTGAAGATGAACAAAACGGAAACCATTATTTTCATTTCTATCCAAGACTCATGAACCTTTTCATAAACTCAATTTGCCTCCTTGACATCTTACTCAGGTCGACCTGCGGTGTATGTCCTAATTGCTCAGACTGATTGACATTAAATGTCCTATAATATATCTGGCTATGTGTTCCCACCTCTCGCTGTTGCTTACCTTGTTTTTTCATCACCTCCACTGCTAAAAGATGCAATCAAACCCTATTAACTTCAGGAAACACTTCTCAAATGTTATCTTCATCTCCTACTTGTGAAATGTCAAATGATTAAGCATTGAGTATAGAAGTTGGGAGGTCATGTTGCAGTTGTATAGGACGTTGGTGAGACCGCATCTAGAATATTGGGATCAGTTCTGGGCACCTTGTTATAGGAAAGGTATTGTCAAGCTTGAAAGGGTTGAGAAAAGATTGACGAGGATGTTGCAAGGACTAGAGGGTGTGAGCTATAGGGAGTGGTTGAGTAGGCTGGGTCTCTATTCCATGTAGTGCAGGAGGATGAGGGGTGATCTTATAGAGGTGTACAAAATCATGAGAGGAATAGATCGGATAGATGCACAGAGTCTCTTGTCCAGAGTAGGGGAATCAAGAACCAGAGGACATAGGTTGAAGGTGAAGCGGAAAAGATTTAATAGGAATCCGAGGGGTAACTTTTTCGCACAAAGGGTGGTGGGTGTAGGGAACAAGCTGCCAGAGGAGGTAGTTGAGGCTGGGACTATCCCATCGCTTAAAAAACAGTTACGCAGGTACATGGATAGGACAGGTTTGGAGGGATATAGACCAAGCCCAGTCAAGTGGGACTATTGTAGCTGGGACATGTTAGCTGGTGTGGGCAAGTTGGGCCGAGGGGCCTATTTCCACACTGTATCACTCTATGACTCTATGACTATCTCATAGCTCATTTGTTTTCTCAATAATCCCATATTTCCACCAGTTAATTTGTCATTGCTCTGTGCCATTCCTTGCACATTTTCTCAAGTCTTAGTCCCAACCTACATTCTTTATTCATCTGACTTGCCTTATTTTGGAGTTCAGAATGATGGCCACCATCCCTCCGACCATTCAAGCATTTAGTTGAAACCAGCCGATGCCACTTCTGGATGCCAAAGCACCACAAAAATGTCTGTTCTCAATTTATTTGGAACACCCGAATGTTCCAAGATATGGTCCTGTTGCAAAAATTGTAACGTAAATGTAATTGTATGGCTGTGGTAATCTGGTAACCATACCTGTGCATGGCTAGCAAAAGTCACTGATCTGCATATGAAACTGAGTTGCTCAGTCCCTGGAGGTAACTAAACAAAGCCATTTCCAATGGCAGATTTGGCTTCCATTTCCACCGACTTGGAACAATGATGCACAAGGGCTTTGGGGAGATGATCCGGAGATGCCAAGTGGAAAAACAAGTTGCTTCCTGAGAAAAAATGATTGAAGAATTAGTATATGCCTCCGTTACAATAGACAATAGACAATAGGTGCAGGAGGAGGCCATTCGGCCCTTCGAGCCAGCACCGCCATTCTATGTGATCATGGCTGATCATTCTCAATCAGTACCCTGTTCCTGCTTTCTCCCCATACCCCCTGACTCCGCTATCCTTAAGAGCTCTATCTAGCTCTCTCTTGAATGTATTCAGAGAATTGGCCTCCACTGCCCTCTGAGGCAGAGAATTCCACAGATTCACAACTCTCTGACTAAAAAAGTTTTTCCTCATCTCTGTTCTAAATGGCCTACCCCTTATTCTTAAACTGTGGCCCCTGGTTCTGGACTCCCCCAACATTGGGAACATGTTTCCTGCCTCTAACGTGTCCAACCCCTTAATAATCTTATACGTTTCGATAAGATCCCCTCTCATCCTTCTAAATTCCAGTGTATACAAACCTAGTCGCTCCAGTCTTTCATAATTGCTTGAGTAATTTAAATGAAAATTGGAAACATTTTATAGTAAATGGCTGATTCACTTTACGAGTTTCATCCGAAGACAGCAAGTAGCAAATCATTCCTTTTAGATTCAGGAGTTGTAAAAGCTTGAGAGATGAAGTTGATAAAATGGATATAAGTAGAGAATAACACCCTTAAACCGAGATTAAATTGCTTTGTTGATAGATTTTTTTCCTATCTCTGCTCTCTTTCTTCCATCAATTAAAGAAGGCATATTCTCATTTACTTTACCCTTTGTACCACAAGACAATGTTGGGTATAATTTTATAGTCAGATCTTCCAGTTTCAAAAGTCCAATAAAGCTATCTTTCTAAAATGAAAAGGAAAATGTCCATCAATTGACAGACGGCAGATTTTGTGCTTGCCTAAGTGTATAATGAAATTCCTTGGGCCACAGGACAGTATTGTTTCTGAACCATACGTTCTAACATTTTTTTTAGTGCCTTGGAAAGCAATAGAATAGTATCCTGTGACAGCTTTATACAGTGCATTCAGAAAGTAATCAGACCCTTTCACTTTTTCCACATTTTGTTACGATGCAGCCTTATTTTAAAATGCATTAAGTTATTTTTCTTTATCATCAATCTACACACAATACCCCAGAATGAAGAAGCGAAAACAGATGTTTAGAATTTTTTGCAAGGTAATTAAAAATAAATAACTGAAATATCACATTTACATAAGTATTCAGACAGTTTGCTATGACACTCAAAATTAAGCTTAGGTTCATCCTGTTTCCATTGATTATCCTTGAGATATTTCTACAACTTGATTGGAGTCTACCAGTGGTAAATTAAATTGATTGGGCATGATTTGGAAAGGCACACACCTGTCTATATCTAGTGGGATTCTCTGCCTCAGAAGGCAGTGGAGGCCAGGTCTCTGGATGCTTTCAAGAGAGAGCTAGATAGAGCTCTTAAGGATAGCGGAGTCAGGGGGTATGGGGAGAAGGCAGGAACGGGGTACTGATTGAGAATGAGCAGCCATGATCACATTGAATGGTGGTGCTGGCTCGAAGGGCCTAATGGCCTACTCCTGCACCTATTGTCTATTGTCTATTGTCTATAAGGTCCCATAGTTGACAGTGCATGTCAGAGCAAAAACCAAGCCATGAAGACAAAGGAATTGCCGTAGACCTCCGAGACTGGATTGTATCGAGACACAGATCTGGGGAAGGGTATAAAACAATTTCTGCAGCATTGCAGGTCCCGAAGAGCACAGTGGCCCCCGTCATTATTAAATGGAAGAACTTTGGAACCACCAGGACACTTCATGGAGCTGGCCACCCGGCCAAACTGAGCAATCGGGCGAGAAGGGCCTTAATCAGGGAGGTGACCAAGAACCTGCTGCTCACTGACAGAGCTCCAGAGTTCCTCTGTGAAGATGGGAGAACCTTCCAGAAGGGCAACTATGTTTGCAGCACTCCACCAATCAGGTCTTTATGGTAGTGGCCAGATGGAAGCCACTCCTCAATAAAAGGCACATGACAGCCCACTTGGAGTTTGCCAAGAGGCACCTAAAAGGACTTTCAGACCATGAGAAACAAGATTATCTGGTCTGATGAAACCAAGATTGAACTCTTTGGCCTGAATGCCAAGCGTCGTGTCTGGAGGAAACCAGGCAGTGCTCATCACCTGGCCAATACCATACCTACGGTGAAGCATGTTGGTGGCAGCATCATGCTGTGGGAATGTTTTTCAGTGGCAGGAACTGGGAGACTAGTCAGGATCAAGGGAAAGATGAACGGAGCAAAGTACAGAGAGATCCTTAATGAAAACCTGCTCCAGTGTTCTGGACCTCAGACCTTGGAGGTTCACCTTCCAACAGGACAACGACCCTAAGCACACAGCCAAGACAATGCAGGAGTGGCTTCGTGACAAGTCTGTGAATGTCCTTGAGTGGCCCAGCCAGAGCCCGGACTTGAACCCGATCGAACATTTCTGTAGGGACCTGAAAATAGCTGTGTATCGACGCTCCCCAACCAGGCTGACAGAGCTTGAGAGGATCTGCAGAGAAGAATGGGAGAAGTTATCCAAATACAGGAGTGCCAAGCTTGTAGCATCATACCCAAGAAAACTTGAGGCTGTAATCGCTGCCATAGGTGCCTCAAAAAAGTACTGAGTAATTACTTTACAAAAAATTCTAAACACCTGTTTTCGCTTCTTCATTCCGGGGTATTGTGTGTAGATTGATGATAAAGAAAAATAATTTAATCCATTTTAAAATAAGGCTGTAACGTTACAAAATGTGGTAAAAATGAAGGAGTCTGAATACCTTCTAAATGCACTGTACATTTCTTTTCAAATAAATCACAAAATAGCTTTAGCAATACTATCCAATATTTGATTTAGTAGTTCAAAACTGAAAAGTACAATTATTCTACATCTACAATCAATTCCAAACAAGTTAAAGCCTATCAATAACCACCTCAAGATAAAAAAATAGCTTTTCAATTAGCTTTCTCACAGGCAGTTAGCGACACCTAATACATAAAAACAAATATTTGTTAACATGAGCTGGATTGTAATAAATGTGGTCTTTAGAAAATACATTGATGGAAATTACAATAATCCTCTATTGAATCAAAATAGCAACATAGCCAACATATCTTTCACATGGAATTACAGCAGCATCTTGATTAACTCTGCATGTCGGTTAAGGAATGTGTAATGGAGTTTATTGCAGATGTGTTGCATTTTGGGAAGTCAAACCAGGGCAGGAACTTCACAGTGAATGACAGGCCCCTGGGGAGTGTTGTAGAACAGACGGATCGATGAGTGCAGGTACATAGTTCTCTACAAGTGGCATCACAGGTGGATAGGGTGGGCACAGAGGTTTTTGGTACATTGGCATTCTTCAGGGTATTGAGTATCGAAGATGGGATGTTGTGTTGCAGTTGTACGAGATGTTGGTGGGGTTGCACTTGAAGTATTCGGTTCAGTTTTGGTCATTCTGCTATAAGAAAGATGTTGCTAAATTGGGAAGAGTGCACAGAATATTTACGAGAATGTTGCCAGAACTTGAGGGCTTGAACAAAAGGGAGAGGTTGGGCAGACTAGAACTTTATTCCTTGGAGCACAGGAGGCCAAGGGGTGATCTTGTGGAAGTGCATAAAATTATACGGGGAAGATAGTGTGAATGAACACAATGAGTATTTTACCCATAAGAGAATCAAGAATCAGAGAACCATAGGTTTAAGGTGAGAGATTTAATAGGAGTCTCAGGGGCAAATTTTCTTTTCAGAGTGTGTTAAATATATGGAAAAGCTGCCAGAGGAGGTAGTTGAGGCAGGGACCATAAAAATATTTAAATCACATTTTGACAGGGACATGGATAGGATAGGTTTAGAGCTATAGAGGCCAAATGCAGACATGTGGGGCTAGTGCAGAAGGGCATCTTGGTCGGCAAGGGCAACTTGAAGGAAAAGGACCTGCTTCCATGGTGTATGACTCCATGAAAGAAGCCACAGACATGGTGTAAATCTTTTCAAATCTTTTTATTAAATTTCAACAAAAAAGAGCATAACAGTGATATTGATACATAGGGATCAGGATTACATTAACAACAAATGTAGTCTTAATATAAATCAAGTTTCAAAATACATATAGGGTATAGACCTCCCAGTCTCTATGTAATTATAGATAAAAGGTTAAAAGAGAACTTATATATATATTTTTTATAAAAAGATAAAAAGAAAAATTACCCCCTAAACTAAAATAAGCCAAACAAACAAAAAAACCCAAAACAAAGCCGAATCTGGGCTGCAAAAAAAAAAAAGTCTACTGTTTAGACTCCTGTTTGTCGTTAAATCTGTTCCACCAAATAAAGGTAAAAAATTATTATAATGGCTGGAGAGGGAACAACTTATATTGTGTGAAAATATTGAATAAAGCTTCCCCAAGTCCCCAAGTCCTATCAAATTTAATCGAGGGTTCAACAATATCACTCCTAATTTTTTCTAAATTTAAACATGATATCGTTTCAGAATACCAATGGAGTGTGGTGGGAGGATTAGAGTCTTTCCATTTAAATAAAATAGATCTTCTGGCAATTAATGTAGTAAAAGCAATCAACCGACGGGCTGAAAGGGACAGATGAATAGAATCTATCATTGGTAGCCCACATGGTGTAAATCATCATGCTGATACAACCAATGATACAGTGACAGGGTGGTATCTTAGAAGAGAGTACAAATAGATGATTGTGATCTGAGATCCATGACAGAGATGTCATTACATGGTGAACGAGATTGGTAATTACTGTCTATATTCTGAACTGCCTTTAGAACTTTGTTAGAACTATACAGTTTAGAACCAGCCAAAGAATGAACAATATTGTATATATATATATATATATATATAGAAGGTAGACACAAAATGCTGGAGTAACTCAGCAGGTCAGGCAGCATCTCTGGAGAGAAGGAATGGGTGATGTTTCAGGTCGAGACCCTTCTGCAGACTGATGTAAGGGGAGTGGGCAGGACAGAGATAGAATGTAGTCGGAGACAGTAAGACGTGGGAGAACTGGGAAGGGGATGCAATGGAGAGAGAGAGGGAAAGCAAGGGTCATGGCTGATCATGCACAATCAGTACCCCGTTCGTGCCTTCTCCCCATATCCCTTGCCTCTGCTATCATTGAGAGCTCTATCTAACTCTCTCTTGAAAGCATCCAGAGAATTGGCCTCCACTGCCTTCTGAGGCAGAGAATTCCACAGCTTCACAACTCTCTGAGTGAAAATGTTTTTCCTCATCTCCGTTCTAAATGGCCTACCTCTTATTCTTAAACTGTGGCTCCTGGTTTGGGACTCCCCTCAACATCGGGAACATGTGAACCTCTGCCTCACCTGAAAAGGGTCCTTGGATGGAGTTGAGGGGGGAGGTAAAGGGACAGGTGTTGCATCTCCTGCATTTGCAGGGGAAAGTACTTGGGGAAGGGGTGGTTTGGGTGAGAAGGGACGAGTGGACCAGGGAGTTGTGGAGGGAACGGTCTCTGTGAAAGCAGAAAGGGGAGGAGATGGGAAGATGTGGCCAGTAGTGGGATCCCATTGGAGGTGGCGAAATGTTATATGTCGAAAGACTGGAGCGACTAGGCTTGTACACACTGGAATTTAGAAGGATGAGAGGAGATCTTATCGAAACATATAAGATTATTAAGGGGTTGGACACGTTAGAGGCAGGAAACATGTTCCCAATGTTGGGGGAGTCCAGAACCAGGGGCCACAGTTTAAGAATAAGGGGTAAGCCATTTAGAACGGAGATGAGGAAAAACCTTTTCAGTCAGAGAGTTGTAAATCTGTGGAATTCTCTGCCTCAGAAGGCAGTGGAGGCCAATTCTCTGAATGCATTCAAGAGAGAGCTGGATAGAGCTGTTAAGGATAGCGGAGTCAGGGGGTATGGGGAGAAGGCAGGAACAGGGTACTGATTGAAAATGATCAGCCATGATCACATTGAATGGCGGTGCTGGCTCGAAGGGCAGAATGGCCTACTCCTGCACCTATTGTCTATTGTCTATTGTATTGAAAGATTATATGCTGTATGCGACGGCTGATGGAGTGGAAGGTGAGGACAAGGGGGACTCTGGCCTTGTTGCGAAAGGGAGGAAGGGGAAGCAAGAGCGGAGCTGCGGGATATCGAGGAGACCCTTGTGAGAGCCTTTCAACCAAACACATATAAATCCCTCCTCATTGCTGACCTTATAGTAGGAGATCCTTTGAGGAAAAGTGATCATCACATGATGATATTTTGTATTCAGTATGAGAATGAAGAAATAAGGCCTGAGACTCATCAAGGCAATTATAAAAATATTTAGTTAAAATTAGCTAACCTGCTCCAGAAAACACAATTAAAAGGTTAGATAACGGATAAGTTGTGGTAGATATTAGAAACAATATTGCATAGTTCTCAAATATATATTCCATTGAGAAATAAAGACTCTAAGGGAGGGAGAATCTATCCGTGGCTAATTTAATAAATCGGTAACATTATCAAAAGAAAGAAAAGCAACAAAATTGTAAAAAAAATTGTGGTCAGCCAGAAAATAAAGAACATTTGAGAAACTAGTAAATGGTGGCTGAAAAAATACTAAAGGGATAGAAAATGGATAATAGATATAAGCCTGAAACCAGAAAGAGCTTCTGTAAATATATATAAAACAAGAATGTTGCTAAGGTAAATGTTACTCCCTTTGAGAATGACACTTGAAAATTAATAAGGGGAGTGAGGAAATGACAGGCGCTTTGAACAAATATTTTGTATTTGTCTTCATGATTGAAGACACTAAACCTATGGCAAAAATAATTGAAAGCTAAAGGGATGGAGGAACTTAAAATGATCACTATCTCCAGATAAAGCATAGTCGGCAAATGAATAGAGCTGACAAATCCGCTGGACTTAATGACCTGTATCTTAGACTCTTAAAATAAAGGGCTGCAGAGATGTGGAAGCATTAGATGGGATCTTCAAAAAAATTACTGTATATTGGAAATATTCCAGCGGATTGGAGAATAGCAAATGATATACCCCTATTCAAGAAGGGCAAAATACAGAAAACTATAAGCCAAAATGGCTGACCTTCGATCGTGGTAAAATTTACCATGAAGGAAGTGGTGGCAAGACATTTAGAAAATCATTATGCAGTAAACAGAATCAACATGGTTTTAGGAAAGGTCACAAGGAACCACAGATGTGAGAATCTTAGGTAAAATACAAAGTGCTGGAGGAACTCAGTGGGTCAGGTAGCATCTGTGGAGGGATAGGTGACATTTTTGAGTCTGCAGAAGGGTCCCGACCCAGAATATCATCTAGCCATTTCCTCCGCAGATGCTGCCTGACCCACGGAGATCGTCCAGCACTTTGTTCATGAAAGGATCATTTGACAATTAGAGATCTTTAAGAAAGCAACAAATGATACAGGGATAAGTGTAGTGTATTTAGAATTCCAGAAGGTATTTGATATGGTGCCACATAAAAGGTCATGATACATAAAAGCCTCTTCTTCGTAAGCCCTTGGCTCCTCTAGGGAGCATAGGCCATTGACAAATGTCCTCCATGTAAAAGCCACCTGGCAGTTCAGAGGAGATTCACAGGGTTAAACTCCCAGTATGAGGAGCTTTTCTTATAAGGAATGATTGAGCAATTTAGACCTCACATGCTGATATTTTTCCTTTACTATTGCTGTGGCTCAGAGTAATTCAGAGCATTACTAATTTTGCAAAACATTTTATTGCACCAAAATATCCTCTGCTGTAATTAGTTTTCCTTCAGGCTTGAACACAATTACACAATTATCTTTTATTCACAATGCGGCAACTTATATGGAGGTGCAGAACCTCACAGAGGCTGGAGAGCCTCGCAGAAGGGTAGCACGGTGGTGCAGCGGTAGAGTTGCTGCCTTACAGCGCCAGAGACCCGGGTTCGATCATGACTACGGGTGCTGTCTGCAGGGAGTTTGTACGTTCTCCCTATTACAGCGTAGGTTTTCTCCAGATGCACCAGTTTCCTCCCACACTCTAAAGACGTACAGGTTTGCAGGTTAATTGGCTTAAGTAAATTTATAAATTGTCCCGGGTGTCAATAGCATAGTGCTAATGTTTGGGGATCGCTGGTCTGCGTAGTCTCCGTGGGTCGAAGGGCCTGTTTCCCTGCTGTATCTCTAAAGTCGAAAGTAAAGTCTTAAGTAAAATTAGTTGAAAAGACAGGTCTGTCGCACAATAAAAGTTTTGATCACACCAGTATTATTGCAAATGATAATAGAATCATTGGCGCCTATCCGGTTTCAATGCATGATGTTTATCTGAGATTGACCTAGTTATTAAAATGTTTGCTGTGGTCAGCTGCATTGAAATTTAACGGCTTGTTTTCTTTGCTGACAGATAGGTAGTACATTATAACGAAGTACAGATTGCTTTTTGACTTGCAATGGCTGCTTCTTGGCCAGACTGAAATGTTGCAATTTCAAATAAAGCAGAAATAAGTTGAAAACATCACCACAACCAACTAATATATGTCCACACGTGTTGGGTTGGCACTCATCAAACTTGCATCGTGGACCTGGTTTATGGATTTAATTCACTTTAACATTAGCTTTATGTGAAGCCCTCATGGAATGCTATGGGAACATCAGTCTGAATTATGATATTCGGGATTATGATAATCCCAGCCTCAACTACCTTCTCTAGCAGCTTGTTCCGTACACCCACCACTCTTTGTGTGAACATTTACTGTAGATGAGCACATTGACTTTATTCTGGCCACTGACAATTCAAGGGCAAAACTTTAATTTAAATATATTTGTATTAATAATAACGTGTTCACAACAATATAAAAATGTAATGCGCCATTGCTAATGTATAAATTGAGAATAATGAGAAGTTGGTTCATTAGTTTTACATTAAACATCCCTTTGTAAACAAGTAGAAACAAGGAACTGCAGATGCTGGTTTACCAGGGAAATGCACAAAATGCTGGAGTAACTCAGCGGATCAGGATCATCCTAGTGTCCCCACCCGAAGTATTGCCTATCCTGTACTCCCGGGATGCTGTCTGATCCGCTGAGTTACCCCAGCAGTGTGTCTTTCCTGCATAAACCAGCATATGCGGTTCCATGTTTCTACCCGTTTACTACAGGTATGTTCAGTATATTCACGCGGCATAGAAACATAGAAAATAGGTGCAGGAGTAGGCCATTCAGCCCTTCGAGCCTGCACCGCCATTCAATATGATCATGGCTGATCATCCAGCTCAGTAACCTGTACCTGCCTTCTCTCCATACCCCCTGATCCCTTTAGCCACAAGGGCCACATCTAACTCCCTCCTAAATATAGCCAATGAACTGGCCTCAACTACCTTCTGTGGCAGAGAATTCCACAGACTCACCACTCTCTGTGTGAAGAAATGTTTTCTCATCTGCCCCTGTACATCAGAACTACGTGGAAACTTAACATGCAGAAAATTGGTTTTTTTTAAAAACTTTAATTGCAAATATCATGGTCTAGTTTTGCAGAATAAAGACATCAGTTTCATCTGGTCCCCTCAGATATGCAGAGGAACCAAGTCACTTATCGCCACAAGACACTGTAAAAGAGGAAAAAAGCCAAATAAAAACGAAGAATAAAGTCAACGTTATCAGACAATCATTGTTAATGTTTGTGATCGATTACTTTTCACGGGAAACATATACTCAGAGCGCTTCCAGTATCCGCGATTTTATTTTTTGCTTTTCAATTGCACTGTAAACGTCGTCCTACATGTGTAATGACACAGAATTTCAGAATTTGCAGCCATAACTTGGAAGAATTAATCTTTTTTTGTATTAACCCGTTTGTGAACTGTAATGAATGCTAACCGAGATAGTTTTAAATGCCTCTGTTCACTGCATTTAGCATGTCAGTACAAACATTGCCAGGCACCTTCAGTACAATGAAAACAAAGGTTAATACCATAGCAATACTTCCGATGCGAGGGCCAGCCTCTGGTGCTGTGTGCCTTTGTGAACATCGACATCTTCATCAGGCATAAAGTTTTTGTTCACATGAGCTAGTGCAGACAATTGTCCCCTGGTACATCCACGTCTGATTACACAGCTGATCGGGACGCAAGGATTTATCTAGCAAACACCACAATGCGTAAAATATTTAAAAGCAACGCGAACATGCACTGAGCGCTGTTCTGATGTGCAAGGATTTCAGTCGAGATGTCCGCGGCGAACCGCAGACCGGTAACCTCCCTGTATTTCCCCTCTGCTTTTCGGTGAACAATAATTACCCCTCACCACGAAAGAATGTAACAGAAATTGCTCTTTTATTCAAAATAATTTAACCAGGCCCGAATTGAGTGTAGAAGGCAGTTTCTGGTTGACTGCTCGTATTCGTGCTATGGTCAGGGGTGAAGTTTTCCAAAGGGAAGATGTTAAATTCTTGGAATGCACTTGATTTGCATCTGACAATGCATTTGAGTTGCATTTGAGTTGCATCTTAGAATGCATTTGAGCGGCATCTTAGAATGCACTTAAGTTGCATCTTAGAATGCATTTGAGTTGCACTTTAGAATGCATTCGAGTTGCATCTTAGAATGCATTTGAGCGGCATCTTAGAATGCATTTAAGTTGCACTTTAGAATGCATTTGAGTTGCTTCTTAGAATGCATTTGAGTTGCATCGTAGAATGCATTTGAGTTGCATCTTAGAATGCATTTGAGTTGCATCTTAGAATGCATTTTAGAATGCATTTGAGTGGCATCTTAAAATGCATTTGAGTTGCATTTTAGAATGCATGAGTTGCATCTTAGAATGCATTTGAGTGACATCTTAGAATGCATTTGAGTTGCATCTTAGAATGCATTTGAGTGGCACCTTAGAATGCATTTGAGTTGCATCTTAGAATGCATTTTACTTGCATTATAGAATGCATTTGAGTTGCATCTTGGAATGCACTTGACCTGTATTTAATTTGCATCTCGGAATGCACTTGAGTTGCAAATGTCAGGAGTCAGCGGAGCCGCAGCCTTTCGCGGTGTTTACAGGTCGCTGGAGCTTGTCGCGTTGCTTCTAAACTCCACTGAGGTGCCCCGTGTGCCACCTGAGCTCTGCGTCTCCGCACCACCTAGACTGGTCTGAGGCTCACTCGACACCGCCCTCCCTCCGCCGGCTCACTCACCTGATCAGCCGCGCACAATACGCGTTGCGGGATGCCTGTGCCGAAGGCAGGGGGAGCTAAAATTCAACGCGATCAGCGCTGGAGATGCGCGACCTGGTGAGGCGGCGGCGGCGGCTTTTGGTTGACGGAGTCATCCCGAGCTGAGTGAGGTCCAGAGAAAGCTGCCATCCTCTGACACCCGTCCCCTCCACTGGCTGGGACATCCACCCGTTATCCTTTTAAAGCAGACAAATCATAACAATCTCCAGCTCGGACATGCAGTTGCCTCCCCAGGAACCACAGAGGAAGAGATTGCGGGATTTGGCCATAGAGGTCGGCATGAGAGCTTTCCTCTTCGGAGTTTTTGTGTAAGTGTCACTCTATTAACTGGATTAGTTTATTTCTGGACTGGGCATACCAACTCCGGGGAGTGTGAGCATCGCTTTGTGCATTGCATCCCCTCCAACCACACCATTGTGTCCTTTTTATTCCACGTTTGTTGTTTTATCTCTTTTGCTTTTTATGATTGTTGCTGTTTCTGCTTTTATTGCACCCCCTCTCCATCACCCTCCATCCCTGGAACCGTTAACTTCAATGCAGCCCCCTTATTTGAACTCTACTTTCGCCTCAAACCCTGGCTGCTTGCGACTCCAGGGGTTCGAGTGAGGAGAGAGAGAGAGAGTTAGTGTCTGGGACTTCCGAGCCCCTTCACTCTGCAGTTGTATAGTGACCGCATTGTGCAAACCTTAGTTGCTGTGACACGGAAGCTGCAAAGTGTAATTGGTTTTTTTTAAAGTAATAATGCTTTTATTGTAAACCTGGTGCTATCTGACAAGGGTGCGCATCACTTACTCGGTAACTGTGCTGGTTAATATTTGTGCCCGCTGGTCTTGACTGAAACCCTGAGCCACTGTCGTTTCCATGTCATTCGCTCGGGCTCTCGGCTACCTTGCAGCAACGTTAACTTGTTTGTTTCTGAAGAAATACATTGTCACAGTTTGTCATAGATAGGCATTGAACAAGTTGCAATGTGCAGGAATTCTAATGGCAACGATAATGCCTCCCTTCGTGTGATTAATGCGCTCCATTGACAATCCTGGAGGTGTGATTTAATTTATTAAAGATCAGCTGCGAAGTTTAATGTGTGGCAACCCATCTGTTGATCAGCAGCCAAATTTCAGTCAAAGTAAATACTTATTTAATAACACTAATTAGTATCATTATTCATGCAAATTAGCTCCAAAGTAAAACATGTTGCAATTCACGTTGTAGTTCTGTCTGAGCTGTGGATGTAAACTAATTTCAAACAGAAAGGGGGATTGTTTGACTCGGATTATGTTTACTCCAGGTCTTTGGTACTGCAGCAAATTATTCATTCAAGGCTGTTTAATGCATTACCGTGGAACTCCCTCATCAGGTATAAAGTGGAATGCAATTAGTGCAGCTTCGGTTTACTGATGCTGGAGGTTGCTTTAACTATTCCACAGGAAAATAAATACACAGTGCTCTGATTACAGTGTGAGAAAGATGGGAAATGTAACCTAATGCAGGTGGCGCCTCCTATTGGAGGTTTCCTATTACTGGTGGCCAATACTCAATAGAAGGAAGCATATATAGAGTGTACTGTAATATCTTTTCACATTACATTTAAATACTTCACTGTACCATAATGTCTTTTTCTGACCTTCAGCACACCTCGCTTCCCCTTCATGTTAAATCTGAGTGGTTTTGCTTCCAGCAGAGCTCGAAACCTCAAGGGTTTGCGAGTTTGGAATTACAACACTACTCGTTCACGTTAGATTTAAGTGCTTCAGCACATTGTACCACCTTTCTACATTCGGCTGAGATTCTTGAATGTACCATAACACAATTTCATTTAATGGATTTACCATCTCACCATACATTTTCATCAACTACATCTGAATATTTCAGAATACAGTAACCGTACCACTCTTATTTTACATCCGATTTTGGTGCTTGATATATTTCTTACATGTTTCTTCACACTATTAACCATTTGGATCATCACAGCCCTTTGTATATTGCAAACCATTCTTATTTTTGGCAGTTCTTACCAGACTGGCAATGTTAAAAACATTTCTCATGTCACAGTTAGAATGACTTGGTCTACTGGTAGTCACTAATCATCTCTGATCTGTGGAACATCCCAAATGTTCGATGGAGAACTAATAATGGATTTATTTGTAATATATTTTTTTACATTCATTCAGTTGAGATTTTAGCTGTAACTCTGCCAGTTAGTTCCACAGGAGAAAATAAAGAGCTATTTATATCAAAGATAGATACAAAATGCTGGAGTAACTCAGCGAGAAAAACTTCATGTTTTGAAAGAAGGAATGGGTGACATTTCGGGTTGAGACCCTTCTTCAGACTAGAAGGAATGGGTGACGTTTTGGGTCGTGACCCTTCTTCAGCATCTGCAGTTCCTTCCTACACATTTTGTGAGCTATTTATATCATGCAGCCATCAAACAAATAGTTAATTTTTTATACTGGTGAATTTTGTATTTCCCAAAACCCAAGTGGCCTCAACAATAAAGGGGCAGAATGTCAAATTTTACATCAGTGATATAATCTTGACCCAAGGGTCATTGGATCATTTCATTAAGTTTATAGTCTAAGACAAAAGCTTTGCCAAAATTATAGCACTTCTGGATCAACAACTTCTGGATCAACATTCTCTCCAGAGATGCTGCCTGTCCCACTGAGTTACTCCAGCATTTTGTGTCTACCTTCGATTTAATACATCTTGAATTTCTCTGTGCATCAATTTTATCTGCATACATGAGATGAACCATTACTCAAATCTAATTTTATTTCTGGCCGATAGGAGAAAGATTTGCATTTATAGGTATTGCATTTGCAAACTAGAAATGCAACAAAAAAAAATCCAGAGAACTTATTAATTCAATGTGATGACAGATGAAATAAAAATATGTGCAAATTTGTGTAGTGCTAACAATCTATGGTGCCGCCATCCTTGAGGTTCAATGGTTTGGTCTATGCATTCTTGCCCTTGAATCAGTTTACGTCTCGCTAGGGAGATTTAAGAGTGGGATATTGGCTCACAGTGGGAGCACTGAACTGTTGGAGATGCTGACTTCCAGATGCACGTTAAACCAAACCTACATCTCTCTCTGGCAGACATGAATGACCCCATGATTGTGTTTGAAGAAGAGGAAGACATCTTACGTTAGAATAAGACAGAGCATGTCCAACACCTATTCTTCAATTTATATTATTAAATAGACCATCCGGTCAATACTTCATTGCTGACTGTAGCGACTTCCTGTGTTCAAATTGAATGCCACTTGTTCCATAAAATAAGTGATATAATTTCAAAGTTAATTTAATAACCAAGAAGTGTATTGGTGTAGTTCCCAGAGATTACAACGGATGCTATATTGAAGAATGTGTAGGAGGGAACAACAGATGCTGGTTTACACCGAAAATAGACACAAAAAGTTGGATCAACTCAGCAGGTCAGGCCACATCTCTGGAGAAGAGGAATGGGTGACAGTTTTGGGTCGAGACCTTTCTTCTGACCCTTCTTCAGCCTGACCCGCTGGGTTACGCCAGCTTTTTGTGTTTACATTAAAGAATGTTTGAGGGGGTGGGTGAAGATTGTAGAACCAACTAAGAAAAATGACAAAAATGTTTACCATTTTGTTTGATGTTAATTACTAATTTATAGTTACTTTCATGGTTTTTGCTTAAAAAATTCAACAAGGACACCGGTGCATTAAGAAGGGTAGAAAATTGAACTTGAGTGAAGTGCTTTGGTTTTCTCAGCTAATATCAGTAGAAAAAAGATGTGCAAGGTTCTCATGCAATAATGAAATTAGAACCGTTTCTTATTTCCATTGACAACGATTGTTCATAAGTTCATAAGCGATAGGAGCAGAATTAGAATCAAGTCCACACCGCCATCCAATCATGGCTGATATATCTTTCTCTCTTAACCAAATTCTCCTGCCTTCTCCCCACAACCCCTAACACCCATAATAACCAAGAATCTATCTCTGCCTTAAAAATATATTAATATATTTAATTGCCCATTTTGTCCCATTCTGTTTTTTCCTTGACCAAATTAAAGTAGTTAATATAATGTAAAAGCAATATTCTCTGGATGCTGGAAAGCTGGAATAAAAACAGAACATTTTGTAAATGCTCAGGCAGCATCTGTGGAGACAAATTAACAGGCTGATCCTATGGCTATTGCTGTGTTATCGATTGGAACTGCCAGCATGCAATCATTCAAAGTACAGTAAATTCCGGAATTCTGCACAGGAATTGTCTGACACAGAAGATTTTCACTTTGAGTTTCAGAAGATCAAATCTGTCCACATCAGTGACCGGGCCTAGCATTGTCGGGAAAGCCAGCAAAATGTTGAGGAAATTATCAGTTACATCTTGTGCCAGATTAGATCTGATACGGATGTGAGATCTCATTGATTTCAACGGGGATTGTAGGGCAAAGGCTCGGGAAGCAAAAGCGAAGGTACGTGACTTATTTTATTCTTTTTCTTTCGTGATTTAAATTATTTTTAGTTGTTATCAATATTTATTTGTTTAATTACTTCTCTGAATGTTTGATTCATTTGAGTGCCATTAAAACCAATCACAGTTTTTGTAGCCAGTGACTTCCAGCCTCAGCTTTGCCATCTATCAGGGGTACTTTAAGGGTGGGACTCCTTCCCCTTAGACTTGAGACCCTGTCACTAGGGACAAGGGACAACAAGTAGGCCCTTCATTTCTGGACAAGGTAAGTGTGAGAATGGGGTGCTGCTAAACATGATAGTGGGTGAGGAAACCAAGCCCAAAAGATCTGGTCTTTTGGTGCTGCTGGTAAAAAAATCTGACAAGTTGTTGACCTGCTCTTTCCTGACCCTTGGTGTATGTCTCGTACTTTTTGTTTTTATGCAAGTTTATTTTAATTAAACTGTCAAAAGCAATTCAGAAATGTGTAAAAATTAAATGACTGATCTGTAGATCTGGTTTATAAATTAGATGTAATATTTGCAACATTATTTGGTCAATATTTACACTAAATGACATTTTACTTTGTGATATTTTACAAGGATGGTGCCAGACCTTATAGGGCTGAGCTACAGGGAGAGATTGGACAGGCTAGGACTTTTTGCCCTGGAGCGCAAGAGGCTGAGGGGTGATCTTATAGAGGTGCATACAGCCATGAGGGGAATAGATAGAGGAATGCACAGAGTCTTTAACCTAGAGTAGGGGAGTCAAGAACCAGAGTAAATTGTTACAGTATACGGTGAGAGCGGAAGATTTATTAGGAACCTCATGGGCAATTTTTCACACAGACGGTGATGGGTATATTGAACAAGCTGCCGGAGGAGGTAGTTGAGGCAGATACAAAAACAATGTTTAAAAGATATTTAGACAGGTATATGGATAGGCACGGTTTGGAGCAATATGGACCAAATGCAGGCGTGGGACTACTGCAGATGAGGCTTCTTGGTCATCATGGGCAACTTAGGCTGAAGGGCCTGTATCCATGTTGCAAGACTTTGACTCTAAATGTATCACAATAGGATAGGATCGTATGTCTTAAGTAGTCCGTTCTTCACGGGATCAGGTTGGCTTCTGCATAATCAGTGTTTTTTGTCAAAGTCCTTTCTTAAAAATGCCGGCAAAAGATGACAGTTTAATGAATGAGCCATCACAAATTGTGGAAATTACACAATAAGATAAGAAAAGAAAATGTAAAATCTGGCCTGACCAAGACCAAGATTCCAAAGAACATACCTTAATGTTTTGAAATCTATAATTGTTGATAATATTTAAGTATTTACAATATTTCTGTTATACTGGTAGTGCACAGCTATTACAGAGCAAAGAGTTAGATTCAGTAACCACATTACCTCAATCTGAATGGTTATATGGCCCTTCGGAAGAATTTTAGCTGCGCTTCAATTACTATTTTCTCATAAATGATAAATAGCTTTTGGGCTATCACCTGTTCAAGCCTTTGCCCGGATAAGATGTTTTTCCGTGTTCTGAGATCCAAATAGAAATACATTATTTTGGCATTTTACATGACCAGGTATAACAGCACATCAAAAGGAAGTGGAAAATTGTTGTCAGAAGCTAGAACTCAGAATGAGTTCATACTTCTGCCAAATATCTGAGCACTTTTTAGTTCAGAGATACAGCATGGAAACGGGTCATTCAGGCCACCAAGTCCACACCAACCATTAAACACCCGTTCAGACGAGTTCTATGTTATCCCATTTTCCCGTCCACTCATTAAATATTAGAGAATTTTACCGAGGCTAATTAACCTACAAACCCACATGTCTTTTGGATATGGGAGGAAACCGGAGCACCCGGAGGAAGCCCACACGATCACGGGGAGAAGGTGCAAACTCCACACAGACAGCACCTGGGGTCAGAATTGAATCCGAGCCTCTGGTGCTGTAAGGCAGCAGCTCTAACAGCAGCAGCACTTGTTAGTGTCTTACTGTCCAAAGCTGCAGTCTATACTTGTTACTCTTATTTGCTTGAAAATATGTGAATTGGCAGTGTTCATATTGAGGTAATAATAATAAAAGGTGCTTGATGTGGAACTTTAATTTCAGATTAACAGGTTGTTAGAAATAAGCAACATTTAATTAAATGGTGAAGATTGCATTGAATGTAAGGAAAGGCTGCTCACAGTGCAGAGAGTGCAGGCATGCAGAACATAGGTTCCACGCAAACAAATGTGTGAAACAGCTCAATCCGCAATTGATAATGCTCAATTCAGAAGTTATGTCATGAATGTGCAAACAGCAGACATAGCACAGTGCTCCACTATCCCGACCTTGTGACATTCTCTTTTATGATTCAGTTGTCACATAATTCTTTACAATTTAAAGTGCATAATTTGAAGTCTGACATCCTCATCAATGTATTATTTTATGAACCATCTCAGCAATTTGAGCTACGATCTCAACAATTTGGATAGAGGTACAACAAGCTTTAATGTTTAAGGTAACAGTTTTTCCGTTAAATGCGCATATGCGTCACACCGTCTCAGTGGAATATCATAGAAAATGTGCATCAATGATTAGCAACTCCCACTGGCAAATGAATATCAAAATAAAGTATTAAATATAAAAATGTTGAGTGAATTGCTATATTGTAACACTGTTGCTATTGTCAAAAAAATCATTTACAGGGTTAAGAATTGCCGTAATACTAATTGCAAATGTTATATAATAGAGGGCATAGGTCAGAGAGGGAAGTTTAAAGGAGATATGTGAGACATGTTTTATTACACAGAGGAAGGTGTTTGGAACGAGCTGCCAGGGAACTGGTGGAAGTCGGTGCAATAGCAATCTTTACGAGCCATTTATACAGATACATGAACAGGCAAGGAACAGAGGGATATGGACCACCGGAATGCGCCCCGGTAGGCCCCACAGGCCTCCCAGGGGACTACGGACAAACTGGGCGGCGATGGGAGCCTTGGTGGGAACGGGAACCGGTAGCAACGGGGACCTTGACGGAAATGGGGGTCTCGGCAGCAGCGGGGGCCTTGGTGGCAATGGGGGTCTCGGCAGCAATGGGGGCCTTGGCGGCAATGGGGGTCTCGGCAGCAGCAGGGGCCTCGGCGGCAATGGGGGTCTCGGCAGCAATGGGGGTCTTGGTGGCAATGGAGGTCTCGGCAGCAATGGGGGCCTTGGCGACAATGGAGGTCTCGGCAGCAATGGGGGCCTTGGCGGCAATGGGGGTCTCGGCAGCAGCGGGGGCCTCGGCAGCGGTGGTGCTTCGCGATTGACCCGCGATCAGCGGTCGATGAGCGTGAGGGAGGGAGGGAGGGGAAGACAATGGGGGACCTGGCGGGGGGACCGCCATGAATAACAATGAGGACCCGGAAAGGGGGGACCACCGTGATGGACGGGAAGAGAACAAAGGGGGACCCGATGTGGGGGAGGAGGGGGGGCACTCTTGTTTTAGAATCCTCTGACCAGGGGACAAGACTGCATTTGTTTGTCTGTTGATTCCAGTTAAGGCACTGTGCACACGGCAGCCAGTCAACAGTCGCTTATCTTTTTCTTATTTTCTCTCACTTTTAATTTCATTTTAATTTCAAGTTTTCGTGCACCTTGTTGTGTGTTGTGACTGTTGGCAGACCAATTTCCCTCCAGGGATGAATAAAATTTTATTGTATCGTATCGTATGTGCAGTTGGATGGGATTAGTCTCGATTAGCACCAGGGTTGATGCAGACATTGTGGGCCAAAGGACCTCTACCTGCGTTCCATGTTCTATGATATTACAACGAGTGACCTCACATGGCTTTTTAACTGTAAACTGACATCATCATGTTGTTGCCGAGCTAATTGCTGATTCATCTAAGTAACTTGTAAGGACAAAAAGCATGACGGATGGCAGGTTATGTGAATTGACAAAAAGATGGTAGAGTATAACGAGGGGAAATGTGAAGTTATCCACTTTGGAAGGAAGAAAAGGGGTAGAGTTTAACTTGGGAGGTCTGTGCACCGTCATGTATAAAAAAGGAAAGATTAGCAGGCAGAAGCAAGAAGTAGTTTAGTTTAGTTTAGGGTTACAGGGTGGAAACAGGCCCTTCGGCCCACCGAGTCCGCGCCGACCAGCGATCCCTGCACATTACCACTATCCTACACACATTAGGGACAATTTACACTTTAACCAAAGCCAATTAGCCTATAAACCTGGACATCTTTGAGTGTGGGAGAAAACTGAAGATCTCGGAGAAAATCCACGCGGCCAAGGGGATAATGTACAAACTCCGTACAGATAGCTCCCATAGTCAGGATTGAAACATTATAAGCTTCTGGGAGGGCTTGGCAGGTTAAATGCTGTGGAGAATCTAAAACTAGAGAGCGTGGCTTCAGAGTGCAGAGTTGAACACTTAACACAGATAATCTGAGGTTTTCAGAACTTTGAAATTCCCTACTCCAGAGTTATGAATGTTGTTATTAAAAGTAATGAAGGCTGAAGCAGGTTTTCAGATGTTTGAAGATTGTTGGGCCTTGGATAAAAGAGATGGGATGAAGGCAAATCAGTGCAAACTAATGACTAAAAAGCAGATTGAAAACAACAAATGGCTGCTCCTACTGCCCTTTGTATCTTTTTATCCTAAAGGGTAAGAGAAACATGTAAAAAAGAATGAGCAGAAGATATAAAATTATAATCTATTTGCACTTTGGATGGACGTGCAACTTGGGAATGAACGAGTGAAAAGCAGGGAGACTGTGTGAAATGCACAAACATTCTTGACACTTGAAGGATTGAAGCAGCATTATGGGCTGTCATGATTTGTACAGGCTGCCCCGAACGTACAAAATAGTGATTGTTGAAGGCAAAAGGTCATCTCATTAGCTTTTCTGATCTGAGATACAGCTTGCTTTATCCCGCAAGACTAAGAGTCTCCTACAAGTCCAAGGTACACTTTTTTACAGACCATGAAAAAGCAATGGAATATGCTAAAGAAGTCGGAAACATGACAGACTGAAGAATTCACATTACCCTTTAGGAGTCCCGCCAGATCTAAAAAGACCTTTAAAGTTTTTTCAAGAGCTTTGAGGAGATCCGGAAACCGAAATGGATGGAGGACATTGGAGAAAACCGTGATCTTTTCTGTTTTTTCTGTTTACTAATCATTATTATTATCTGTATACTCATATAGAACTATATATGTAATAACCAATATTTATTAAATATCTATATTACCACTAAAAATTATTAATAAAATTATTAACATTAACATAAATCATATAAATTTAATACTGTATATGATTGATAACAATGATGAATAATCAATAGTCTTCGATTAACATAGAAATGAATTACACAATTATATTATTTAGGAAGATATGCAAGAGGTAAATTAGCCTAAGTCATAATAAAGTTTGACCGTTTTTCTCTTTACTTTTCAATTTAAAATTAAATTTATGATAGATTTAGTGGAAAAATTAATATGATATGTAGAGATATGTAGAGGTTATGTGCTTATGTATGCATACATACGGGTATGTATATATATATATAGGGGTATATCGTGTGTGTGTATGTATGGGTATGTAAATAAGTTTGTTACTCCCAAAGAAGATATATGAATGTTAGAAATAACCCTTTATTTTCTTTGCGCACGGAGCTAGAATTTTTTTTTTTTTACAAAGGCTACGGAAGTCTTTAGAATTCTAGCCACGTTAGTGTGGCTATCACTAACTACACTAATTGTAGAGGTAGTTTCTTTTCTTTCACCCTATATTAATCAACTCTATCACTTTTCTCTTTTTAAATATTTTTGTAACTTAATGTTAGAATGGGAAAATAAGACAAATACAAGGAGATGTGTTCGGAATAGCGTTGTATATGATTTTAAATTCATCTATTTGAGGTTCGGGAGCAGGGTCAGGTTCTGTGTGTTGTACCTTCTGATCGGTTATAGACCACCTTAGAAACAATATGCAAGACATTAATATGACAAGTGGGGGTCAGGGAATAACATTTTGTAGTTGGAATGTCAAGGGAATCAATGAACCAATTAAGAGAGGTAAAGTTTTGGCACATCTAAATTTAATCAAAACTGATATAATATTTCTTCAAGAAACACATCTCAAGAAGGAATCTCAACATAGACTTAAAGCTAAGTGGATTGCTGAATCATATCACTCCTCCTTTTCCCACAAGTCTAGAGGAGTTGCAATACTAATTCGTAAAGGAATACCTTTTAAGAACTCCTCAACAATAGTGGATATTGATGGCAGATATATTATATTAGTTGGAGAATTAAATGGAGAAAAAGTGATTCTTCTTAATGTTTACGGGCCTAATTTTGATAACCCTATGTTCTTTAATAAAACATTTAATAAAATTCCTGAATTCACACAATATAAATTAATAATTGGAGGAGACTTCAATTGTACATTAGATCCATACTTAGATAGATCATCAATGCAAAAAAAAATAAAATCTCAATCAAGTGTATTTTTAAATTCATTTATTAATACCACTAATATTAAGGATGTCTGGAGAATAGAAAACCCAACTGGACGGGAATATTCATTTTACTCACCAGTACACAAAACATACTCAAGAATAGATTATTTTTTAGTTGACTCTACGTTTATTCCATTTATTTATAATTCAAAATACCATAACATTATAATTTCGGATCATGCACCTGTAACATTCATGATTAAATTAAATGGAATGTCCGAGAAACAAGCATATTGGAGATTTAACCCACAAATTTTGAACGAAAAGTCATCCCAGGAATATATTATTAAACAGATTCAAATATTTTTGGAGGTAAATGACAACCCTGACACACCTATTTCTCTTATGTGGGAAACGTTTAAAGCGTATGTTCGAGGTACATTAATTTCTGCTCAAGCATTTTATAATAAAGAGAACAGGATTAAGCAACATACATTGGAAAGTGAAATTAAACAACTAGATATAGAAAATGCGAGAATGCCATCTACTTTAAAACATAATAAAATTGCTGTATTGAAATATAAATTAAATAAAATGTATTCAGAACAAGTAATAAAACTTTATCAAAAAACAAAACAATTACATTTTGAATTTGGAGACAAACCACAAAAACTATTAGCACGTCAATTACGAAAAATGGAAGGGGAAAAAATAATTCATAAAATTAGAACAGAGACAGGAGAATTATTAAAAATGCCCAAGGACATAAATGATAGATTTCTTCAATATTATCAGAACCTTTATTCAACTAAAACCGTAGCACAATCAGAAGGAATAGCAGACTTTTTAAAAAAATGTAATTTAAAAGGTTTAGATTCAAACGATAGAGAATTATTAGAAAGGGAGATTACGATAAAGGATATTGAGGAGTCTATTGGTTCTTTAAAAAACGGTAAAGCAGTAGGACCAGATGGTTTAGGCTCCGAATTTTATAAAAAATTCTATGATTTGCTTAGCCCACGTTTACATAGACTGTATGAGTATATATATACTCAACAGAAACTTCCAGATACTTTAAATGAATCTATAATAATACTGATTCCTAAAGCTGATAAAGATCCGGAAGACCCGGGATCATACAGAGCAATTGCACTTTTAAATACAGATCAAAAAATTTTAACTAAAATACTAGCGAATAGATTAAGTACGGTGATGAATAAATTAATACACCCTGACCAAACAGGCTTCATTCAGAAACGATACTCATACTATAATCTAAGAAGATTATTTAATATTATATATTCCAAGAGAATTATTAATGAAGATCTAGCAATAATCTCACTAGATGCTGAAAAAGCATTTGATCAGGTTGAATGGTCTTATTTATTTTTGGTGATGGAAAATATGCAGCTAGGGGAGAAATTCTGTACATGGATAAAACTGTTATATACAAATCCCACGGCTAGAATATTTACAAACCAAAGGTTGTCATCGAAATTTAGACTAGCTAGAGGTTGTAGACAAGGATGCCCGTTATCCCCATTATTATTTGCGCTTGCTATTGAGCCACTGGCAGAAAGAGTTAGGGGGCATCCGGAAATACATGGATATAACACAAAGGACACAGAGAACAAAATTTCTCTATATGCAGATGACGTATTAATTTACATCACAAAACCAGAAATTAGTATTCCAAACTTATTAAAGCTAATAACCCAATTTGGATCACTTTCAGGATACAGAATAAATTGGAATAAAAGCGAAATTATGCCAATAAGGGAACATAACAAACAGATAATACAACAATTTCCATTTAAAATAGTAAATGAAAAATTTAAATATCTAGGTATCTATGTAACTAAGATATATACATCATTATTTAAAGCAAACTTCCCCCCGTTACTGAACAAACTACATAAGAATATTCAATACTGGAAAACACTCCCCATCTCAATGGTAGGCAAAATTAATGCCATAAAAATGATTTTTTTACCGCAAATATTATACCTTTTTCAGACAATTCCGATATATTTGACAAAAAACTTTTTTTAAAAATTGGACTCTATTGTTAATGATTTCATCTGGGATTATAAGAATCATAGGATAAATAAAAGACACTTGTGTAAATCAAAAATAAATGGAGGCCTGGCTTTACCCAATTTTTTGTTTTATTTCTGGGCAGTTAATATTAAAAATATGAATTTCTGGTTGGAAGAAATAGATCTTCAACCAGACTGGTTAAAAATGGAAAAGGAAGATTGTTTGCCTTTTGATATTGGTTCGATATTATTTGCCACGTCTAAATTAAACAAAAAAATTTATAGGGAAAACCCTATAATATTTAGTGCTATACGAATTTGGAAACAATTAAAAAAGACATTAAAACTAGATAATTTATCGCTTTTTCTTCCAATTGTGAATAATCCTTTGTTTAAGCCTTCATGGTTAGACCGGGGTTTTACACAGTGGAAGAATTATGGAATTAAAAATATGGGACAACTTTATAAGGAAGGCACCTTTCTGACATTTCAGGAGTTGCAACAGATTTATGGTCTTCGTGGAAATGATTATTTCAGATATCTTCAACTTAGAGATTACGTAAAGTCGAACTCCCAAAATTTTCAAATTAGAAATTCAGAAATTCTTGACGAATGTTGGAACAAACATCCTAATACAGAAAAATTAATATCTTATATATATAATATTTTATTAGACAGTGACATGCCTTCTACGGATTTATATAGACAAAAATGGGAAAAAGAATTAAATCAAGTAATAACGAAAGATACTTGGGAAGAAAGTTTGCAACATATAGATCAGTGTTCACTAAACGCCAGACATTCTCTAATACAATTTAAAGTATTACATAGGTTACATTATTCCAAAACAAAACTACATAAAATTTTCCAACATATTTCACCTAAATGTGATAAATGTCAACATTTAGAAGCTACATTATCTCATATGTTTGCAAACTGTATAAAAATTAAAAAATTTTGGGTAAATATTTTTAGTATAATATCTAAAATAACCAGCACACAATTGGACCCAGATCCAAAATTAATTATACTCGGAATATTAGAATTAGAATTAAATAAAACATTCAGAACAACACAAAAAAACTTTATTGATTATAGTTTAATAACAGGAAAAAAATTAATTCTAAAATTTTGGAAAGGCCCTACGGCCCCCACAATTAAAATGTGGATTATAGAAATGACGGAGACCTTAAACGTGGAAAGAATCAGATTTTCCCTGTTGGACAAACAGGAATTATTCATTGAAACATGGTCTCCTTTTATTGATTACTTAAAGGGTCAGAATAGTTCAGCACAGGAACCTGACTAACACTCGGACTAAAGAATGAATGAAATGCTATACTTTGGAATGTACGAATATATCTCGAATGAAGTTTTTGTTATTTTAATAAATTTTTCCATTCTTCTTTAACTAATTTTTTCCTTATTTTTATTTTTTTTTTTGTTTTTAGTTATTTTTTCTTTTAAAATGGTTTTTGTTTTTAGTTTTCTTCTCTCTCTTTTCTTTCTTCACTTCATCTACTTCGTTAGCTTTATTTAGTTTATATAAAATAAATTTAAAAAAAGGGGTAAAAGGTATATAATAATAATTGACAATATTATTAATTCAAAAATGTATGACTGTAAAGATGTAAACAGGTTATGTACCTATCCCCAATAAAATTTTATTTAAAAAAAAAAAAAAAAAAAGAACATACCTTAATGTTTTGAAATCTATAATTGTTGATAATATTTAAGTATTTACAATATTTCTGTTATACTGGTAGTGCACAGCTATTACAGAGCAAAGAGTTAGATTCAGTAACCACATTACCTCAATCTGAATGGTTATATGGCCCTTCGGAAGAATTTTAGCTGCGCTTCAATTACTATTTTCTCATAAATGATAAATAGCTTTTGGGCTATCACCTGTTCAAGCCTTTGCCCGGATAAGATGTTTTTCCGTGTTCTGAGATCCAAATAGAAATACATTATTTTGGCATTTTACATGACCAGGTATAACAGCACATCAAAAGGAAGTGGAAAATTGTTGTCAGAAGCTAGAACTCAGAATGAGTTCATACTTCTGCCAAATATCTGAGCACTTTTTAGTTCAGAGATACAGCATGGAAACGGGTCATTCAGGCCACCAAGTCCACACCAACCATTAAACACCCGTTCAG